>NC_044303.2:230432247-230736565 GCF_007474595.2 Lynx canadensis | reverse complement strand
CCTGGAGCCTGCTTCAGATTCTGTGTCTCCCTCTCTCTCTGCCCCCGTCCCACTTGTGTTCGTTCTCTCTCTCTCTCTCTCTCTCTCTCTCTCAAAAATAAATAATAAACATTTAAAAAATATATTTCAATCAAAAACAAATATTCAAATAGTGAGTGTTATCTATTCATTTTATCAGAATAGATCCAGTATACACTGTGGATTTTGCATGATTTCTTAGTGACTAGAGTCATCCCAGAAGACAGAAAACAAAGGCTTGGATTTTCAAAAAGACACACAATGATGCCAGGCTATAATATTCAATTTGGGGAAATCCCGTGGCACATATATGGGGCATTTTAACTATGTCACTCCTATAATCAGAATTCGACTTATACATGATTTTTATCTTTCCATTACACTTACTTTGAATAATTGAATCACATTTCCTGTAATAAATTATTTACAGATATTTGTGGATTCAATATGCCATTGGCTGGCTGAACGAATGCACATCCCATAGGAAGAAATGCTGGAAAGCATTACATAGGGATAATAAGGCAAGTCACAATGACATTAGTATTAGTGGCTCAGAGCCACCTCATGTTCACAGTGGGAAGTCTGGGGCCATTTAATTGTCCCTCAGAGGTTCAGCCCACGAGGATTCTGGGAGCCCCCTACAAGTCATGGAGGAAAGCCTGTCACCTATGGACTGATGTGCTATAAATCCTACTTCTCCTCTCCTCTCCTTGCTTTTTAAAATACGGTAACATAAAATCTCAAACCTACCCTGTATTTTAGGGGAAGATTTGTGAGTCTGAAATATTCATGGTGATACGTACCAGCTACGAGAAGAACCAAGAAACTGACGGATCTCTGTGGCAGGCAGCTGTGCGAGCCTGGCTCCACCCTAGGGCTGCCCTGTCATGCAACTCTGGCGGGTACCATCCACATTGTTGTCTGGGGGCACACTCCTCAACGTAGTCACTACTCCTGCAGCACTGGCTGTCACGCGAAGCTGAATGGGATCAGCATTGTAAGAGGACAGTAAGCATAGATGAGACGCACCGAGGTAGATGCAAGCATCCCTTAGAGTTGTGCAGAGTGCATCCTGTGCAGCTGTACATGACAGGCCAATACCGCCACTGTTTCAAAATACTTTGATGGCAGGAAAACCAGTGGCCGCACAATGTTAATTACTAAGATGCCATAGCACTGCAGGTGTGAGAGTGTGTGTGTGCTGTGTCCGTGTCTCTGTCTGTTCATACACACCCAATGAATGTCTCCAACTCCAGTTCCAAAAACGCACAGCTTGTGCCTGAGCACCTGTCTCTAGGACAAAGGACTACTGAGTCTACGCTACACTCAGGAGCCGATTTAGAAGGGAGCCACAAACAAGAATTCTATCCCTGCCGCTGAGTGAGTCAGATGAATGCCCGTTTTTATCTTACTGTCTTTTGGTAAACCTCCAGGACGATTTTAGCCTCTCTTTTACGTAATACTGACAATGGATTCCTAGAGGATGCAAACCGAGGCAACCTGCCATGAAGAATGATTCTCCCTGAGTCTGCACAAGTTTCCCACTGACCAGACGCTGACGATCACTTTGGTAGGAGTGCCAAAGGCAGAGTGAAGCAAGCTTATTTGGCAGACATCTGATCAACACTGTGTGTTCTGTTGACAGTCTCTGTGGCCGTACCCCATCTACTCCACTGTACATTCTTTGGACAGTATTTGTCAATTTAAGTAAAGGGAAAACTATATGACAGATACAGATATGACACATAACAGTCCATAGTTTCATCAGTCAATTAAAAGAACATTCCAAGGGGCACCTGAGTGGCTCAGTTGTTTGAGTGTTCGACTTTGGCTCAGGTCATGATGTCACAGCTCATGAATTTGAACCCCGCACTGGGCTCGCTGCTGTCAGCACTGAGCCCTCTTTGCATCCTCTGTCTTCCTCTCTGCTCCTCCCAGGCTTGTGATCTCTCTCCCTCTCTCTCATTAGTGTTTAAATAAACGTTAAAAAAAAAAGAGAGAACATTCCAATAATGTTTCACGAAATTCTTAACTGAAATATAAAAATTCTAGGTTGAAATTGCAGATTCCTTCATTTCTACTAATAATCCAAGATAGAGGTTGACGTGACTTGTCATACCAATTTTTTTCCCTAATTACAGTATGAAGCATGAGAAAACTCTTGCATGAAGCTCTACAAAACTAAATGACCAGGTTTTCTGTGGTCTCTTAATTAGTCTTTCTGACAACAACTAGAACTATATTATGGATGTAATATACTAAGTCATGGGCAGTGAGGGCCACCCACAACTCAAAGAGCCTCCTTCTCAATCAGGATATTGCTAAAGAGCCAAGAATCTGGGGTCCTAAGAATTTCCAAAGTTCATATAACCAACAAATGACTAAGCTAGACCCAGAATCCAGGTTGCCCGACTAGGCACTTAGAGTTCTCAACAGCACACTATCTCCAAATGATTGACAAGAACTCTCTGCAGTCATTTCTGAGGACAAACCAGTGTCAGAGATGAATCACAAGATCCTCCCACAAGAAACATACTAGCCCTAAAGGCCCCGATTCCTTTATGTGCAGGATCCTGGGTCCTTTCTCTGCCTTTCCAGAACTCAGCAATAGAATGTTGCATGGAGTTATTCTCCCCAGATTTAGGTTTCTGCAGGAAAGAACTCATCCAGCTAACATAATAAAGTCGATTTCTCTTAAAGGGGAGGAAAGAGCATTTTCGATGCTTTGACTTTCACACGTTATATAACGGATATATTTCCCCTCTGAATAAAGTCAGTGGGTCTCACTCGTCCATATGCAGCAGATCACAGGGGACCTTGGTAAAAATGTAGAATTCTAAGCAGCACACCAGAAAATCAGATTTACAAATTCTGGAATTCCTTCCGGGATCCAGGCCTCGGTCACTGAAGGAACCGCCTGTCCCGTACCTCATCTTGAAAACCCAGACACAGAAACCGTGGCGAGGTTGTCTCCACGGCAACTTTGTGGGGGGCGGTGATGGTACCTCCAGAGTATCTTCCTGAAGACTGATGTCATCCAATCCCCACAGTATTAAAATAAAGTGACATGGAAAACACATTTATATTTATAGCGAACTACAATAACCACACATCAATAGAAGACACTGTCCTTTCACATTTATGAGTACAAAACTAAAATCCTTAAAGGATCTCAGTTTAATACGGTCTTTGAACGAATCACACAACGTACTTAAGGTGTATGTGACACATAAATATTAAAATACTGTGACGCTTAGCATTCTCCTAAAACTTAAAATGGATATTTACTTTACTAATCATTTCACACAGTACCTATTTGCAGTAGCAGTGAAGTAGACACCTAATTCTATAGATTCTGAATTCTATTAATAAAAATGTAAAGATTAAATGAGATAGTACCCAGGGAGACTGTGCATGAGAAGTATATGTGTGTCAATTCACACACACATAAAATACATGCCCCGGGAGAAGGCATTCAGTTGAAATCATTACCTCATAAATGATTGATAATTATATTTTCAAATTCCAGTAATAAGATGATTTGGCCATTCATAAATATGTATAATTTCTCTGCACCAACACTGTCGACACATAATTTGTTTTCCAACCCCACTGATTTTCTCCAGGCAGATGTATCATTTCCCAATTATGAAATTAAACATTCGATTTGAAAATATGTTGGCAGCCTAATTCCAGGTTTAATAACTTTCTGTATATTTTTAGGACTGGATTCTGCTAGAACTCTGGGGAAAACGATAAAATTCTAAGTAGCTAAACATTTTAAAGGACATCATAAGCCTGCGAGAATAGTTCAAGTAAACTAACACCGTGGGTTAAATTGTTCCAAACACCCTACACTTTTGCGGTTGGTGAAGTCTTTGGAGAGAAGCCACAGTCATGTGTTGGACAAGACGAAACAGAGACTGCCTGAAGCTTATCAGGAGACCCTCCCCAGCATCCAGACTGAGGGACACACACATGCACTAACACCTGGTCTCTGTACTTTCCAAAACACAGAACGAGCATCCGTGGAATTTGATTGCAATTTTATATTCTAATCTTAATCTGAGTGCTTGGGACTGAACTAATAGTACACAAAACAACGCATGATTATAATACATCAGGATCTTGAAATCCTAGTGAAGATTCTCATTCAGTTTGTCAGGTGTTCTGCAGAAAACTAAACAAATAATAAAAAGACTGCTCAGATGGCAGATACACATTTTTGATTTGGTTGAATTTTTCCCAATAATCAAGGAACTTGTGTGCTGTGATCCACAGGGAACAGGAGAGAGCTGACATGTTCTTATACCCTGCTGGACCCCTCCCCCAGAGCCAACTTTCTGGCCATGGGCATCTGACCCATGCTACCACAGACACAGTCTGACCTGGGACTGTGGATCTGGGGTCCGGTGGGGTTACCCAATCTCTCTCCGATGACTATGGCTCTACCACTGTATGGTCTGAGAATACTGAGTGCTTGCACTTCCCATCATGTAGACCAGAGAAGCAGAAAGATGGAGAGAAAGATGAGGGGAGAGAGAAAGAATGAGAAAGAGACAGGGAGAGAGCACAGCAAGTACCCAAAAAGGAACAGCGAGGTGACTAGTATCATTGGTTTCCTGAGAAAGTCACATTCGTCCTCCTGGGTAACAGAGACCCAAGCTGTCTCCTCATAAAACAAAACAAGAACTTGTTCTTTTCTTAAACATGTACGAGCTGGATTCTGTCAGAACCAAATATCTCTAATCTCCTCATAAAATCACTATATATACATGATGTAAATATATATGAAATCACATATATACACATATGTAATTAAAAGCTTTAAAATACAAAAAAGGAAAGGAATCTGAACTTCTTATCATCTTGGAAATAACTACATGTTTCATATATCGACGCTTTCAGCATTGTTTTTTAGATTCCGAAATAAATTTAAAATTTAAATTTGGAACAGATTCCATTTGTGCAGGACAGCGGAAAATAGAAAATACCAATAAGCAATGTAATTTGAAAAGAGCAGAGTTTAAATACTTAAAATACTACCATTAAAAAAACAGTATGTTTATATATATATATATATATATATATATATATATATATACACACACATACATATACATATGATATTTTTCACAATACAAACAAAATTCTGTAGTTACTTTGTAATATGCAGTCTTCAATTAATATTTTCTTCTGACACTCTTCTATATCAGTAATCATTTTATGCAATGTCATTTTAATGACTCAATCATATCTAATTAGCTGATGTATTATAATTACCGACTCCATCTGCTTTTTAGAATATTTAAGTTGTCTCCCATTTCCCACTATTAAAAGAGGTTGCAACAGAAACCTTTGCTTTCTTGTCCGTTTTCTTAAATAAGTTATTTGAAATGGGATTACTGCCTCAAGCCATGCACCATTTTAGGGCTTTGGAAACACACTGAAAAATTTCACTCCAGGGAGGTTGTTCGATTTATGGGCTCAGTAGGCACATCAGAATGCCATGCTGGGTACTGGGATTTTTTTTTTTTGTATTAAGTCTGCTGATCTGAAGAACAAACAGCTACATTAGGCTTTAATTACTAGGGAAAATGAACATTTCATTGAACATTTTTATTTCTTATTAAGGTTTGCACATTCAGGGCCTTTCTCCATTTTTCTACCATAATGACAGTCTTTTCTTATATATTTTTCATTTTATAGGAGAAAGATGAACTATCTAACTAGCATATGTATGTATCAAGTTACTTTTTTCCTATTAGTCATCAAAAGTTCATTTTACAATGATTTTGTTATTTAGAAATTCGATGTTTTAATCTTTATTCAGTCATTGACTATTATGTCTGCCTTTGATTTTCCAATATTCTATGTATACACTCTCTTAACTATTTCTAAAGTTTTATTTTTAGAATTAAAGTTATATCTCTGTTGAATTCATTTTTATAAACAATATAAAGGCCAGTAGCAGGCTTTTTGTCTCAGGTTTTCTGGTGGTAAAATTAATAATCACATAAAATTTAGGTAAGAGTTCTTGACTTGGCATTCAAGGGCTTACAGTAAACTTTGAATATTTTAAATTATCTCTGAAAAACTGCATGCCTATGCATTTGTAAATTTTTCTAAGTTTCAAACTTATATAAAATTCTCAAATAGGTATATAAACTCTAAATGGTGAAGAATTTTGCTTTAAAGAGTTAAATACAGATGAAACATACAGTGGTCCTTTTCTTTAAAAAGGTGGTAAACTCCTTTTAATTTCAGAAGAGCAGACATAGTTGCCTGATCTTTTGGCCACTGAAACCTTTGTTTCAGTGAAATGTCACACAAAGCCCAACAGATAATAGCAAAGTTTCTATTAAGTCAGGCATTGGAGAGCCTCGAAATCTGCAGCAGAATTTTATAATATCTTATTAGAATATGGTTCAAGGGAGCAAAATATGTGTCATGAAATTCATCTTCCTCCGTTTATTTGAAGTTCTCAGAATGATTTCTCATAACTCAAATTTGCCATGGTTACAGAAACTGAGATAAATCATGTAGTGGACCAGTTAAGGAAGATGCACCCTTGCCCCAAAGAACTGACTATAAGATGACCCAAGTCATCACCCTATACGAGACCCTGTGGTGTCAGTGCCAAGTTGGATTGACAGTGTCACGGAGGGAGCTTTTGTGCTGAACGGTGTCTGCCTACCATGAAATCAACCTCAAATAGCAGTGGAGGCCACTGGACACGACCCACTTAATCTGCGAGTTCACATACCCATTGTAGAATGTAACAAGAAAAAAAGATCGCATCCGCATGTGAATTTAAATATGTTTGTAAGCCCATGCAAATATAATGATTTTTTTCAAGCAATAAAATTCAGTTCTTTTTAGGTTTCCTACTTTGGGCAATAGTAATAATATTGCCCCAAACAGTTCATTTTTATTTAATACATAATATCGCCAATTGATTTAAAAACTATTGCAATGCAGAATCAGTTATGCCAAACTCAGCCTTCACTCCAGGTGCTGTTTTAGGACAGAGCTCTGACAATGTTGTTTTCTTTTACAACTAGTTTCCACAAATCAGGACCAAATAAAGAACCATATGAAAAACATGGAAATTTATACCCAATCAATATTAAGAGAAAGTCATTATGTAGAAGCCATTAAATTCTTTCTTTTAATACTAAGAGAATGCACAATAGGGTTGTTTTCTCTTTTTGTTTTGTACTTGCTATTCTAAACAATTTGTTAGAGGAGATAAAATACTGAAAATGTTGTCAAGCCAGAAGAGACAGTACATGAATCTGTAGGACTGAATGTGGTCAGGAAAACTATTGAGCAGAAGGCAATTCAAGTATTAGCTTAAAACAAAACAACAACAACAGCAACAACAACAACTGAATAAGCCTTAACGTTACTGTGTCTTTTATTATTCGATAAACACACAACATAGTTCACTGGAATATATTTCAAGTCAAGTCAATTTGCTTATTTCTAGACAGAGAACAAAATAATGCCGGCTTTTGTCGGAATCACCGGTTACACGCTAGCCACGTTGATGAGCAGTCACTTAAATTGTCATTTGCAAACTGGAAATAAAATATACCTCCGTCTTGACTGAAGGGATGTGTTTTTCCAACTGTATCACACTACTCTACTTTGTGTTACCCGACAGTCTTTTTCTGCATATCGAGGAGACCATCCCTAACAACTAATTTCAACTGCTGCAATGTTCTGACTATAATACTCCTTAGCTGGAAATGCAGTCACCAGCCCCTCTTCCATCCACATCCATCCTAGCTTGCCTTCTGGAATCCCCTCAGGACGCACATCTCATCTGAATAAGTTGCAAGTAGTGGTCAGAAAGCATTGTTATCAAAGACAGCAAAATAAAGAGGATGAAGAGTATATGTGTGATATATGTGCGTGACAAATAGCACTTACAAGGGTAGGGGAAAACATCGTTTTCATCACAATGTCTTTTCAGGAATTATTCCATCATAAGAAAATATCATAGAAATTCAGTGGGCAGTTAAAAGAGAAAAAAGTTTGTATGTGTGTGTATATATGTATACATATATGTATATGTATATATATACGTATATATGTAAATACATATATACGTAGATATATACACACATATATACATATACAGATATATACATATACAGATATATATACGTATTATATATATGCATATACACACACACACACACACACACACACACATCCTAAATTCTTGGAGAAGAGGAAGGGACTTGAACATTTGCATTGGAGAAAACTGGACATACAATTCTCTCTGCCATGTATTAGCTGTAGGACCCTGGAGAAGTCATGTAACTGAAACATCCATTTCCTTACCTGTAAAACTGAGAGAATGCTGAGCACTATCCTCACATGAGATGAGCTCAGGCGGGTTTAGCTCTTCATACCATTGGACGCTCCGTACCTGTTACGAGTGTCCCTCCATTGCATTTTCCCCAATTCTCTTGCTATTTGACATCACTCTCCCACGGAGAGTATTTCCCCATGGAAAACTTACAACTTGGGTTATTTACAACTAATAAGTCAATGCAGGTAATATCACAAATAGAATTTGGCCTTTTCCGTTCCCGTAGAATTGCAGGGAGGGCTACGGGTTGTTCTCGGGGGGACTGCTGTTGCTTGCAGGGGAGTCAGAGGGGCAAAGCATGTGAGAAGCCAGGGTTTCCAGAAGGGACAAGGGATGGAGCATGTGTCGGAAGCCTTGGTGCACTGTTTTGAGCAGTATCCCCCAAAAGTTGTCAACCTGGAACCTGTGAATGCGATATTTGGAAATAAGGCCTTTGCGTACATAATAAGTTTAGATGAGGTCATACTGGATTAGGGTGTGAGCTAATCCAATGCCTGGTGTCCTTAATAAGAGGAAAATTTGGACACAGACATACATAGAAGAAAACGATATGATGATGGAGGCAGAGACTGAAGTATGCCGCCACAAGGCAAGGAATGCCAACAATTACCAGCAACCAACTGAAGCTGGAAGAGACAAGGAAGGAGTCTCCCCTAGAGTCTTCAGAAGGGGAATGGCTGGCCCTTCTGACACACTCACTTAGGACTTCTACACATGGAACTGAGAGAGAACAGATTTCCATTGCTTTACGCCACTCAGTTCGTGGTCATTTTTTACAGCAACCTTAGGGAACAAATACACCCGGGGAGTGGGAAAGACACCCAAATCTTGATTTTGCTGTGGTCACGAAAAAGCAGGGCAGAGCACAGAGGAAAGACCTCCCCTTCTTCAGTCAGTTAGCAAGACGTGTTGAAAACACTGGGGTTCGAAATGATCACCTCCCATTCTACCAACAATGTATTGTCGATAATAGTTTCTATTAATTTAATGCCTAATCATGTGCCTCCTCTGCCGGACAAGCAAGTGTTTCTATAGGAACAGAGACACAAAGAAGTAACAGATGCAGCCTATGGATTTTAAAACAGCCACGATATGTGAACATGTACTATATGATAGGGGTATTGCTATGTTGTTTTTAATCTGCAGAATCAGAAATGGGATACCAAATATCCCAATTATTTCATAGATGAGAAAACTATGACTTAGATTGATGAACATACTCAACCTCACAAATGGCTGAGGAGCGACTAATCTGGGATTTCCCCACAAAATATATCTGACTTTAGCTACGATAGGATGCTTTATCCCAGGGAGATGTTCCCAAGTTAATCATGTAGCAAATAAAAATTGCCTGTTCCTTCATAAAGGGAGGGGGGCATAATCTTGAATAGCAGAGGATAGAAATATTTTATTTTTAAACATTCTTTAGTTACAAGTCCTTAATGATAATGATCAAAATAACTGAATAATTGAGAACAATGAGGCATCCCATAATAAACAAATTAGGTAAGTTATATTACTAGCTATCGGTGCTTCCAATAAAAACAGCGTATAAAATCTAGGTTGTCAAAAAGGATAATCTAGGGATGATGGCTTGTTAAAAAGTATCTTCATTAAGTAAGTCTCAATAAATATGTAACACTCATGACATACACAGGTGTGGCATCCTTTTGTTCCAAAAACTTAATTGTATAAGCACATCCTCACTTTCAGTCACTTTGTTTTAATATACTCAATGAATTGCTTAAATAAATTACCATAATTGACCTTCACATGAACAAAAGGTCAGGAAACATCTCTTGGCATGTGAATTTGTCTCTCAGCTACAAATGAATCACCTTTCTCTTCAACAAACGGGGCCTTTGTGCACAATTACTTTAACAATAGCCATCTATCATTAATCCAAAGATGGCATTCTGCCATAGCTACATAATCAGTTCATTGACTATTGATTACAAAACACTTCTTGAGTCAAGTTTACCTTGGCATTTCGTACATCAATGTTCAAAACACTGAATTTGTTAGATGCAATGTTCATATTCATATTTCCCATTCATTTGCTTCACTTCAGTTAACATGGTCAACGTGGTTCATGTTTCCAGCCCTGATCAAGTTCTGAAATCAGGAAAATGGACTTGGTTCATTGACCAGGCTTGAGTCAAGGCTTCACTGCTGAGTCTTAGACAGAGGCAACCATACAAATGAGAAAGGGCTTCACTAACAAGCATTAGGATCTATACCTAAAGTAGAGAACCGGATGTAAGACAAGAAAACACAACAGGTATCTCCCCCTCTCTCCCTGCCCCAAAGAGTCCTGCAGCCAACATTTTTATTTTTAGTGTTCAAATGTCTGTCATGTCAGAATTCACCTGAAAAATTTGGTAAACACAAACACCCAGGCCCTGACTCTCTCGATGATCCTTGGCCTTCGTGTATTTCTATTTTAGCTCTACAGTTCTGATTGATTTTGATTCTGACATACCTAAGTAGTTGAGAACTACTAGTCCATACCAGTGTAAGTTTCAGCACCTCATACTGGGTTTTAAGGTTGCCCCAGAATAAAAGAATTTCAGAGCTCAAAGATCCTAATGGTGTTTGTTACCTATGACATTCCTTGCACTATTTTAACCAACCAGTTGCCAATGTATCTTTTAATTTTGGAATCAAAATCTCCAGGCCCAAAAATGCGAACGGTCAGTGGATTCTCCAGGTGACTTTGAGCAGCAACCCCAGCCAGGGATCAAAGTCAACATCAACAGAGAGAAGTCATGTTGACAGGAAGTAACCTTCACAGAAATGGTGCTTTATCTGTGGTCTTCCTTTCAAACCCCATAACCTCAGTTGAATCATGATCAGAACTTCAGATAAATGCCAGTGGAGGGATATTCTAAAAAATACCTGACCAGCACTCCTCAAAACTGCCACGGCCAACAAAGGTCATCAAAAATAAGGAAGGTCAGGAAAACCGCCCTGCCAAGAGGAGACTAGAAGACATAACTACTACATGTAACATGGTATCCTGAATGAGATCGCAGAACAACAACAACAACAACAAAAAATTAGGAAAAAAACTGAAGAAATCTGAATAAACTATGAACTTCAGTTAGTAATCATGTACCAATGTTGCTTCATTAATTGTGACAAATGAAACACAGGAATGTTAGATGTTGATAATAGGGAAAACTGAGTGTGAAGCATATGGAAACTCTCTGAACTATTTTCTCACAGCTCTGTAAACCTAAAAGTGTTCTAAAATAAAAAAGTTTACTAAAAAAAAGTGAGAAAACCAGTTAAAGCAAAAAAACTGACAAATTTTGATAGAATCCTTTAATGTTTTTTTTAAATTTACAACATGATGTACACTCGCTCTCCCATCTTTCCATAGAAAGACAGGTCCCTTTGGGGTCTGGACCTCAGATCAGAAGGCAACAACATCTTCGCGCGTGACCTGTGATGCATGCTGCATCTTCTATAAGCACACGTTGTAGTTAATTATCAGAGGTGTGGGGAATTCAATGTCAAAACTGTGAAACAGAGTGAGTGCAGACCAATTTTGGACTTTTTATGATTTTTTTTTTACCATACTTTTTATTGCCTTTATAACACACCCTAATCCAACAGCTAATTTTTTTCTTTTTCTTTTTTTCTTTTTCTTTTTCTTTTTCTTTTTCTTTTTCTTTTTTTTTTTTTTTGGTATGTGGTCGTTTTATAAGCAAGGAAACCTATACAAGGGGCTTGGTGGCTTGTCTTAGGTGGCTGCAGGATGAGCAGATACCTGCACCTTCCCCAGAATCTTTTTTTTTTTTTTTAATTTAAATTCAAGTTAGTTAACATACAGTGTAGTCTTAGCTTCAGGAATGTAACCCAGTGATTCATCCCTTACATATGACACCCAATGTTCATCCCCAAAAGTGTCCTCTTTGATGCCCATCACCCATTTAACCTATCCCCCTATCCACCGCCCCTCCAGCAACCCTCAGTTTGTTCTCTGTATTTAAAAGTCTCTTATGGTTTCCCTCTCTGTTTTTATCTTATTTTTCCTTCCCTTCCCCTATGTTCATCTGTTGTGTTTCTCAAATTCCACCTATGAGTGAAATCATATAATATCGGTCTTTCTCTGACTGATTTCTTTCACTTAGCACAGTACCCTCCACTTCCAGCCACGTTGTTGCGAATGACAAAATTACATTCCTTTCCATCACCAATTAGTATTCCATTGTGTATATATTACATCACATCTTCTTCATCCATCCATCAGTCAATGGCCATTTGGGCTCTTTTCATAATTTGGCTATTGTTGACAGCACTGATATAAACACTGGGGGCATGTGCCCATTCGAATCAGCAAGCCACTCTGGAAACCAGTATGGAGGTTCCTCAAAAAATTAAAAAGAGAACTAGTCCACGGCCCAGCAATTGCATTACCAGGTATTTATCCAAAGGATACAACAGCTTTTTTCTTCTCACCTTCCAGCATGTATGGTAGCTCTCACTGAAACAATAGGTTTCACCTTGCCCTCCCATCCCATTGCTTTATGTATTGTTCAGCTAAATGACCTATTCATGGGAACACAACAGGCACAAACAAGCCCTTGGGGAAGAATCCATAGGTAGCCTCGTGGAGAGCCAGCGCCCGGGAAGCTGCTGACCTCCATCCACATAACATATGGGTTATATCAGTTATGAGTTGGCAGTCTTAATAAGTCACTTAGATGGAGGTCAGCTATTATCACGGCTTCTCCTGGAATTCAAATATCTACCTTGGCTATGTGAGGAATCACTACTTTTTGAGGTTTCAATATCAAATGGTCTTATTTTTTCCCAGTTACTTCTACCTGCGATCATTTGTCAACCTTCCCTTTCCTGCTGCGTGGCTGGTTTCCTTAAAAATAGTTTTGTCTAAATTTATTAAATTTTCAGTGATTTTTGGTTACTTAAACCGTCTAATTTCAGTTAAGAAGAGTTAATACTTGTGGATTTTAAGACTCTAACATCATTCTAAAGTCAATCTTCCTTTCTTTAGTATTAAGGAGGGTAGAGGCCATACCCTGTAACCTATCTCCTCTCTCTCTTCCACTTTGAGGATTTGGGAGAGGACAAAAGAAGGACAAGGAAAAGGCGGGGGGGGCTTCAAGTGACTTTCCCTGTTGAGTGTGAGGTCTCCTTCTTGTAAGGGGCTCCCACTCATTAAGCTCCTGGAAAGCACCTGTGAGAGCTGCTCAGCTCACAGCATCTGCCTTGGGCATCAATAGACCCTTGGAGCCAGGGCCAAGTCCTCCAGATGATCCCCTCTGGACTTCCAAGTCACTTGTTTAGGAACACCACACCATAGGGCCCCTGGGAAGTTGAAAGCCACCCTCATCTGCCCCTGCTACACAATTCTGAGCTGCCAGGCACAGGCTGGACCCATCTCTCATACTTCCCAGAAACCAGAAATTCAACACAATGCCAGCCAGCCACCATACTTCTTTTTCATAGTCAAGATCAGTAAGCCCAGGGAAGGAGATGTGGTCCTTCACTCTTTGCTTAGCATTCCCCAACTCTGCCAGGAATAGCCTCCAGTCTTCACTCAGGCAGGGGGGAGTTTGCCTCTGCTCACACTGCACTGCCCCCAAAGCCACCATGCATCCTCCATCTGCCCTATCACCTGGGGAGTGCTAAGTCTATGGTGACCACTCAATGAAACGGCACCTCTCGTCTCCCCTAAGTGAGAGCCCACAGCCAGCAAACCTGTGATGGTAGAATGTCGTTGAATCCACAGATCCCCATCCCCAAGTCCGGAAAAGTCCCCACCTAGCACACCCACCCCCGGTTACACATTATCTCAAGGTATCCAACAAGGAGAGGAATGAGGAGGTTGGGAGAGGTTGGCAAAGGCTTTTCCACGGAGCAATGACACTGGCACAAAAAGCTGACGCCAGAGATGTTTAATATAGATTGTGCCTTCCTTCTCTATGACTTCACCAGGGCCAGGCCTTCAAAAAGACAGGCCAATGATGTCACCAATGGCCCAAGGAGCCCACCCAAAGCTAACCAGTCATTTCTGAGTAGGTGGAGAACAAGGACAGTAAGGTCCATGGATTTCCATGAGAATTTCTTTAACCAATAAGGGGCTCACTATTTCTTCAAACTTAAATGTTATAACCTCCTTAATCTTGTTGCAAACCAACTGCTCCATTTTCTTTTTTTTCCCAATTATACTTATAGTATCTCATATATTTTTTAATTTTATTTTTTATTTTTTTAAATTTACATCCAAATTAGCTAGCATATAGTGAAACAGTGATTTCAGGAGTAGATTCCTTAATGCCCCTTACCCATTTAGCCCATCACGCCTCCCACAACCCCTCCAGCAACCCTCAGTTTGTTCTCCACATTTATGAGTCTCTTCTGCTTTGTCCCCCTCCCTGTTTTTATATTATTTTTGTTCACCTTCTCTTATGTTCATCTTTTTTGTCTCTTAAAGTCCTCATATGAGTGAAGTCATATGATTTTTGTCTTTTTCTGACTGACTGATTTCACTTAGCATAATACCCTCCAGTTCCAACCACATAGTTGCTAATGGCAAGATTTCATTCTTTTTAATTGCCGAGTAATACTCCATCGTGTGTGTGTGTGTGTGTGTGTGTGTGTGTGTGTATATATATATATATATATATATATATGACATTTTATTTATCCATTCATCCATCGATGGACATTTGGGCTCTTTCCATACTTTGGCTATTGTTGATAGTGCAACACCAATATCATCCTCAATGGGGAAAAACTGAAAGCTTTCCTCCTAAGGTCAGGAATAAGTATGTCCACTCTCGTGACTGTTACTCAACATAGTATTGGAAGTCTTAGCCTCTGCAATCAGATAACACAAAGAAATAAAAGACATTCAAATTGGCCAGGGAGAGGTCAAACTTTCACTCTTCACAGGTGACATGATACTCTATATGGAAAACCCAAAAGATTCCACCAGAAAACTACTAGAATTGATTCATGAATTCAGCAAAGTTGTAGTATATAAAATCAATGCACAGAAATCGGTTGCATTCCTATATACCAACAATGAAGCGACAGAAAGAGAAATCAAGGAATCAATCCCATTTACAGTTGCACAAAAAACCATAAAATACATAGGAATAAATCTAACCAAAGAGGTGAAAAATCTATACACTGGAAACTATAAAAAGGTTATGAAAGAAATTGAAGAAGACACAAAAAAATGGGAAAAAATTCCATGCTCCTGGATAGGAAGAACAAATATTGTTAAAATGTCGATACTACCCAAAGCAATCTACATATTCAATGCAATCCCTATCAAAGTAACACCAGCATTCTTCACAGAGCTAGAACAAATAATCCTAAAATTTATATGGAACCAGAAAAGACCCCAAATAGCCAAAGCGATCTTGAAAAAGAAAACCAAAGCAGGAAGCATCACAACCCCAGACTTCAAGCTATACTACAAAGCTGTAATCATCAAGACAGTATGGGACTGGCACAAGAACACTCAGATCAATGGAACAGAATAGAGAACCCAGAAATTGACCCACACACGTATGGCCAACTCATCTTTGACAAAGCAGGAAAGAATATCCAATGGAATAAAGACAGTCTCTTCAGCAAGTGGTGCTGGGAAAACTGGACAGCGACATGCAGAAGAATGAACCTGGACCACTTTCTTACACCACACACAAAAATAAACTCAAAATGGATGAAAGACCTCAATGTAAGACAGGAAGCCATCAAAATCCATGGGGAGAAAGCAGGCAAAACCTCTTTGATCTTGCCCGCAGCAACTTCTTGTATTAACTCTCATATTAACTGTTTTCACTACAGGTGTAGAAGAGGACAAGTACATCAACACACACCAGTTATTACAGTCACCAGGTGTTTTACAAACATCATCTCAACTTTCCCAGCAAGTAGGTAAGATAGAGAACACTAATCTCATTTACAGGGGAGGGAACTAAGTAGAAACACTGTTGAACTCCAGCCCAGCTGAATTTAAAAAGTCCGTGCCTTTCCAGTTTCAGGCTGGCCTTTTCCACTGTCATTCTAATCTACAAATTCCCTAATGTGATCACTCACCAAACACTGACAATTTAACCAAAGCCACAACCAAGTCCTGAGGATCCCAAGGAATGTGGAGAAATGAACTACACCGGGCCCTGCAGTCGGGCAGCCTTCAATCCAATGCTGAGAACCTCTCGTCCCCAACGTTTCACTTTTGCTTTTTATTTCACTTCATCTTTTTGCAGCAAATATTACAACATGAGGAATATCTGATAAAAGCACAAGGTACTTTCTGAATATAACCTATATTAAGATGGGTTCTGAAACAAACAGTAGCATACAAGAGCAAACATCTGCTTTTCTCTGAAATCTATTTAACAGATAATTTACACAAGGGATAATTGTGTAAAAACCTGTAAATCAGGTTTACAACTGATTTATCATCTATACTTAAAAAAGTTTTATTTGCTTTTTTTCCCTTTGTATTTGTCCACACTGAATGACACTCACAATGCACCACAACGATCACATTTGATCACAGGGCATATAACTGATACTCACACCTCTCTCTACTTTCTAACTGATTATGGAATGTATTACTCTACGGGGTGCCTGGGTGGCTCAGTTGGTTAAGCATCCGACTTCGGCTCAGGTCATGACCTCGCGGTTTGTGGGTTTGAGCCCCGCATCGGGCTCTGTGCTGACAGCTCAGAGCCTGGAGCCTGCTTCGGATTCTGTGTCTCCTCCTCTCTCTGCCCCTCCCCTGCTCATGCTCTGTCTCTCAATAATAAATAAATGTTAAAAAAAATTTTAAAAAAAAGAATGTACTACTGTAGTCCCGCTTTGAGGGGTATATGTTTGAAGACCTCCATGCCTGAAACCACAACAGTACTGAACCCTACACACGCTATGTTTTTTCCTCTACGTATGTACTTACAACAAAGCTTAATTTATAAATTAGGCACAGTTGTGAAATCAACAAAAGAACTAATAATAAAATAGAACAATTATAATAACATACTGTAATACAAGTTGTGTGAATGTGGTCTCTCTCTTCTCTTCTCTGTCTCTGTCTCTCTCTCTCCGAATACCTTATTGTACCAAACTCACCCAACTTCTCGTGATGATGTGGGATGATAAAATGCATACATGATGAGATGGAGGTGACTGAGATAGGCACTGTAAGTGCAGCATCAGGCTATCAGTGATGTGACAAGATTGGTCAGAAGGACGATCACCTGTTTCCAGCCTCGTTTGAGCACAGGTACCGAAACCCCCAGAAAGCGAAGCTGCAAATGAGGGTGGGGGAGGGTGCTAACGTACTTTTAAATTATTGCTACAATAATCCTTAAATGTGTCTATACTTTGGGATCATTTGGGTTTTAATAAATATATATTGATACCTGGGCTCCTGTCCCCAGAAAATTCTGAAGAAACTAGGCTGGAGTGTGGACTGGATTGGGGGATGGTAATTTTAAAGTGTAGCAATGTAGCAATTTTAAATGTAGCATGAAACTACTGCTGGGGTGCGTGTGTGGCTTAGACAGCTAAGTATCTGACTCTTGGTTTCAGCTCAGGTTATGATCTCAGGGTTTATGGGTTTGAGTGTTCTGTGCTGACAGTAAGGAGCCTGCTTAGGATTCTCTCTTCTCCCTCTCTTTCTCTCTCTCCCTCCCTCCCTCCCTCCCTCCCTCTCCCTCTCTCTTCCCCTCTACCACATGCACATGTACATGCATGCTCTCTCTCTCAACATAAATGGGTAAACTTTAAAAACAAAAAAAGAAAACTGCTCAACTAAATACAAAAAAAAGTGTAACCTTATGATATTTAGAATTTCCTTTATAAGAAATAAGATTGAAGACCAACCCTAAATTAACCACTCATCAGGACAATAAAATGACTTTGGTAGTCATCTAAACTCTCTATCAAGCACATCCAATGTCTATAAAATCAAGCATAAACATGTGTGTGTTTTTCATATAAAGTTTCATGCTTTGTTATATACTGCTGGATTATTTTAAAAGTGTTTACATACCACAGCAACATTTTAAAAAGAATCATTTGCTTGGGCCTAATTTAACCCTCATTTACGAACTATCCAAGTTTACCATGAAAACTTCAATATCTTCACGTTTCATTACCATATTCCATTATGATATTAGGAATGTATTTCCCTTATATGTGCTGATCTTTCTTCTGATTACACCCAATTCACCAATATCTATGATGTTAATATTTTAGGGAGTTGAGTAAATCACACTTCTGCTTAAAGCCTAAGTTTATTTATTTTATTTTATTTTTTTATTTTTTAACGTTTATTTTTGAGACACAGAGAGACAGATCATGAACGGGGTAGGGTCAGAGAGAGGGAGACACAGAATCTGAAACAGGCTCCAGGCTCTGAGCTGTCAGCACAGAGCCCGACGCGGGGCTCGAACTCACGGACCGTGAGATCATGACCTGAGCCGAAGTTGGCCGCTTAACCGACTGAGCCACCCAGGCGCCCCTTAAAGCCTAAGTTTAGAACCAAGGAAGAGACTGATGCAAGACTGAAAAAATGGACATAAAAAATTCACTCTTAGTGCTAGTCTCGTGGACTTTGGAGAATGTGGCGTATAGCTGTGGGCCAGAAGGAACGCGGATACTGAAGTACATACACAGCCAGACCAACTGAGGCTGCTTTAGCCACCTTAATAAATTATAAAGCAGAGCAATGGAGAGGCAGACCCCAAAGAGGAGGGAGAGGGGAATCAACACATGCCAAGTCCCTTCCCTAGGCTCCCCAATCACCCAAGGGGACATGAGAGAGGTAGCTGAGAGAAGTCAAGATTTCTCTAGTTGGTGTGCCTTCCTGTGGCAAGAGAGGTCCAGGGAAAGAAGTTTCTCCCCCACCACAGGCACATATCAAGTATACTGCAGATCCGGTCATGACCTCCACTAGGAACTGGCAAATATGCACTATTATTTCGTCTTGGCGGCTCTTCTCATTTGCCACCTGCAATTATGTCTTCTGTTCTATTTCTAACAAACCATTGTCCTGCCCTATTGCTCAGAGGATTCTTCGTTTCCTTCCCAGGGCCACCACAGACAGGGAAGACCCTGAACGCCAGTGTTACCGTCCTAGTACCAGGACTTCCTGTGTGATGGCTCTCCCTGCCCCCCCCCCCCCGAGACACGGAACTCTCAGAGAAGCTGGAAGATTAAGACAGGAGATTTGTGAAGCCCCTCAGCAGGGCGCCACAGGCATGTTCCGTAGACAGACTGCATACCACTTCCACAAAACTGCTGCTTTTAAGCAGAACAGAAAAGACAATAGCTTACAGAAAACCCTGGGGATCCTGTAGACTTTCTTTTTGGGATCAGTGGATACATACAGAGTTGATACTATAACATTTATTGTTGCCTTGTTGAAAATGACATAACCTATGGCAAAATGACGATAAGAGCTGACAATGAGCAGAAGATATGAACAGACATTACTCCAAAGAAGACAGCCAGATGGCCCACAGACACAAGATGTCTTATCATCAGGGAAATACAAATCAAAACTACAATGAGCTATCACCTCGCACCCATCGGAATGGCTAAAATCAACAACCCAAGAGATAACAGGTGTCAGCGAGGATGTGGAAGAAAAGGAACCCCTGTGCACTGTTGGTGGGAATGCAAACCGAGGCAGCCACTCTGGAGAACAGTACGGACGCTCCTCAGAAAATTAAAAATAGAACTACCTTATGATCCAGTAATTGCACTACTAGGTATTTACCCACAGGATACAAAAATACTAATTCAAAGGGATACGTGCACCCCAATGTTTACAGAAGAATTATTTACAATAGCCAAGCTATGAAAACAGCTCAAGTGTCCATCAGTTGACATAGAAGATGTGGTATATAAATATACAATGGAATATTATTCAACCATAAAAAGAATGAAATCTCACCATTTTCAATGACATGGATAGAGCTAGAGATGATAATGCCAAGTGAGACAAGTCAGAGAAAAGACAAATACCATATTATTTCACTCATGTGGAATTTAAGAAACAAAACAAATGAGCAAAGGGAAAAAAAATAAAAGAGAGACAAGTGATGAAACAGACTTTTGGGGCACCTGGGTGGCTCACTAGGGTAAGCATCCAATTCTTGATGTTGGCTCAGGTCATGATCTCATGATTCGGGTGATGGAGCCCCATGTTGGGCTCTGTGCTGACAGCATGGAGCCTGCTTGAAATTCTCTCTCTCCCTTTTGCTCTGTCCCTCCCCTGTGCATACTCTCTCAAAATAAATACACTTAAAAAAAAGAAAGAAACAGACTCTTAAATACAGAGAACAAACTGATGGTTACCACAGACGAGGTGGGGGGGGGGGCAGATGGGTGAAATAGGTGATGGAGATTAAGGAGTGTACTTGTTGAGATGAGCACAGGGTGATGTATGGAAGTCCTGAATTACTATATTGTGCACCTGAAACTAATATAACACTATTAACTAACTAGAAATAAACATTAAAAAAAAAGAGTTGACACACCTGAAAACATACAGAACATTAAACAAATGTTCATGGAAGTCAGAGACAATTGAAAAATAACAGAGAAATGGAAAATGTGTACTAATAAAAATTTTTGTAATAAATAATGTGATTTTTTTTTAATTTGGGAGAGAGAGAAAGAGCATGTGGGTGGGGGGACAGGGCGGAAGGAGAGGGGGAGACAGAGAGAGAGAGAGAGAGAGAGAGAGAGAGAGAGAATATCTTAAGTAGGCTCCATGTTCAAAGCAGAGCCCAACCTGGGACTCGAGCTCACGATCCTGGGATCATGACCTGAGCCAAAATCAAGAGTTGGTCTCTCTACCAGCTGAGCCACGCAGGCACCCTGAAAATAATTTTTAAGTGCTTAATAAATGAAATAATACTATCCTGGGGCCATTAAGGAAAAGTAGTTTACACTAAAGTAAAAATGAAGAATTCCTCAAAATCCCTCTCCTTCTAAGTTGGGTATATTTTCCTAAATAACTTCTGTGCATAAACATTTATCTTCAGTTGTTCAACGTTCTCGCAGTGTGCTAATATAATGAGCTTGAGACTCTCAGTGATATTTTTAGGGTGCATCCCCATATTTAATTTATTATTGCACAATAATTTCATTTTCTCTAAGTATCACAAAAAAATCAGGAGCCAGAAGTCAGATCATGAAAATGCCAGAGGAAGAGAATTTTCACCCTCCTAATGCTTAGCCACCACAGAGATGCAAAATAGCTAAAACACTAAAGTCACATCAGAACAATAACATAGTTATCCTCCAGAGGTGAAATCAGATATCAATTTGTGGAATGTGATGGATGGAATGATCCCATGATCCTAATATAGGACTTTTGGACTATGCAACAGTAGGCAAGTTATTAAAGACCTTGATTTTTTTTAACAAAATGCAAGTCTTTATTAACACTAATAATGTTTCTTAAATTAGACAATGATATCTTTACACACTGTTCTGGTTAAATAGAGCTAAGCAAAATTGTTATGCATATGTACACCTAGCTTAAAAAGTCTCTTGAGAGTTTAGACATGCTAAATGTTTCCAACTGTAATACCAACTCAGAAAAAGATTTGAGAATGAACATAAACCATAAGTAAAATAAGTGAAACAATACTAATAACCAGTAACTCATGACTTATTACACATTATTTGTTCATTTAGTTCAGCCACTTTTCTAGGGACTCGTTTATATGCCACTACTTAGCCACCACAGTCGCACTAAGAAATAGGCTCCCCAGTGATGACATTTCTAATCTCATCTGTAATCGATCTAATTATGCAGAGTATTTGTGAGGTTTACTTTTTCCTTCTTACGAGGCTGGATTTGGAGCATCTTAAGATTTTTAATTAACATAAAGGATTATTGAAACTCCACTTAACATTTTTGACTGTTTATATTAGAAATCATTGGATTTAGCACAAATTTCCATCACTTAATAAAGGGCTCTCAGTGTGTGTGTGCAAGCATGTGTGCACATGCCCACACAATATAGACTCTAGTTTTAAGATGAGTCAGGAAGATTATTTATAGGAAGATTATTTTATGCAGCTATCTTGTGACTTGCCGTAAGAAAAGTGAAAGCAAATCCTAAAACACAGTTGAGTTTTGTTGGGGGAATATTTTTACTTCCAATTCCTATTGAGAATGTGTTCAATCATCTTTAATGTACTTTTACACTAAACTACAAAGAATTCTATCAATTAATGACTGATTTACCAACAAATACACAGTAGATATTCATCTGTAAAACTTCAAGTTTACTGCTTTTGAAGAAGATATGCAGAAAATCTAATATTTCTCTTATATAAACCATATTTAAAAGTATTTTTCAGAAGATTTCGAAGCTGAGGTCATCACTAGCTGACGCCCACATCTAGTTTTTTTTTTAATTGAAGTATGGTTGAGATACAATATTACATTAGTTCTAGGGGTACAACATAGTGATTTGACCTTTGTATAAGTCTAATTACCATCTCTCATCACATGAGATTAATATTATTGATTATAGTCCCCATGCTATACATTACATCCTATGCCTTATTTAATATATAAGTGTAAGTCTGTACTTTAAAAAATTTTTTTCTTGGATGTTTATTTATTTTTGAGAGAAGAGTGAGAGAGAGAAACAGAGTGTGAATGGGGGAGGGACAGAAAGAGAGGGAGACACAAATCTGAAGCAGGCTCTAGGCTCTGAGCTGTCAGCACAGAGCCCAATACGGGGTTTAAACCCACGAACCGTGGGATCATGACCTGTACTGAAGTCAGAGGCTTAAGAGACTGAGCCACCCAGGTGCCCAGTGAAAGTCTGTATTTTTTTTTTATCTCCTTTACCCATTACCCACCCTTTCCCTGTTCACCTCTGTTCTGGCTATTAACAATTTGCTTTCTTTATCTCTATGTCTGGGTTTTAATTGTTTTAATTTTTTAGATTCCACATACAAGTGAAATCATGCAGTAATTGTCTTTCTCTGACTTATTTTACTTAACATAATACCCTCTAGATCCATCCATGTTGTTGCAAATGGCAAAATTTCATTCTTTTTTTGGCTGAGTAATATTCCATTGTGTATATCCATCCATGAACACTTACATTGTTTCCATATCTTGCCTAATAAACAATGTTGCAATGAATGTAGCCATGCATATGTCTTTTTAAATTAACATTTTCCTTTTCTTGATAGATATCCAGGAATGAAATTGCTTGATCAGATAATACTTCTATTTTGAGGGGGCATTTTGTTCATTTTTCTTTAAATTTTTATTTAAATGCCAGTTAACACACAGTATAAGATTAGTTTCAGATGTAGAATTTAGTGACTGAGATGCCTCCATACTGTTTTCACTAGTGGCTACACCAACTTGTATTCTTACCAATGGAACATGAGGATTCCCTTTTCTCCACCTCCTCACCAACACTTGTTATATCTTGTCTTTCTGATAATAGCCACTGGGGCAGGTATAAGACGATATCCGTTTGTAGTTTTGACTTGCATTTCTCTCATGATGGTTAAGGATGTTGAGTACCTTTTCATGTGCATATTGGCTATCTGTATGTGTTCTTTGGAAAAACACCTGTTCAGATCCTCTGCCCATTTTTAAATCAAATTATTTGTTGTTTTTCTTATTGAGTTGTATGTGTTCCATATATATGTTCAGTATTAACCCCCTATTGATATATGACCTACCAATACCTTCTCCCATTCAGTAAGTTGCCTTTTATTTTAAGTTTTTATTTAAATTCCAGTTACTTAACATACAGTGTAATATTAGCTTTAGGTGTACAATACAGTGATTCAACACTTCCATACAACACCCAGAGTTTATCACAGCAATTGCAATACTTAATCTCCATTCCCTATTTTACCCTATCCCTTCCCCCCGACCCCCCCGGTAACCATCAGTTTGCTCTCTATAGTTAAGAGTCTGTCCTTTGCTTGTTTGTTTCTTAAACTCCACATATGAGTGAAATCATAAGGTATTTGGCTTTTTCTGACTGACTTCACTTAGCATAATACCCTCTAGCTCCATCCACATCTTGGTAAATGGCAAGACTTCATTCTTTTTTATGGCTGAGTAAAATTCCATTGTATGTATAGACCACATCTTCCTTATCTAGTCATCAGTTGACAGGCACTTGGGCTGTTCCCATATTTTGGCTACTATAGATAATGTTGCTGTAAACATTGGGGTGCATGTAGCCCTTTGAATTAGTATTTTTGCATTCTTTGGGTAAATACCGAGTAGTGCAATGCTGGACTGTAGGGTAGTTCTATTTTTAACTTTCTGGGGAACTCCATTCTGTTATCCAGAGTGGTATAAGAACCTGGTGCAATTTCATTATTTTCCTTGTAGCTTCCCAGTTTTCTCAACACCATTTATTGAAGAAATTTTCTCTCCCCCATTGCATATTCTTGGCTTCCTTATCATAACTAATTGAGCACCTATGTATGGGTTTATTTCTGGCCTTTATATTCTGTTCCATTGATCTATGGGTCTGTTGTTATACCAACACCATACTGTTTTGATTAATACATCTTGGTAGTACAGTATGAAATCTGAGAGCGTGGTTCCTCTAACTGTGTCCCTCTTTCTCAAGAGTGCTTTATCTATTTGGTGTCTTTGTGGTTTCATGCTAATTTTAGAATCATTTGTTCTATTCTGCAAAAAAATGCCATTGGAAGTTGGATGAGGATTCCTTTGAATCTGTACACTCCTTTGGGTAGTATTGACATCTTTACAATATTAATTTTTCCAGTCCATGAACAGGGAATATCTTTCCACTTATTTGTGTCTTCTTCAGTTCCTTTCATCAATGTCTCACAGTTTTCAGTGTACAAATCTTTCTTGGTTAAATTTATTCTAGATATTTTACTCTTTCTGATGCAATTGTATGTGCTGTTATTCCCTTGATTTCTCTTTGTCACATTTTGTTATTGGTGTAGAGGAACACAACAGCTTTTTTGTATATTAACTCTGTATCCTGCCACTTTATTGAATTCATTTATTAGTTCTAACAGTTTTTGGGTGGTCTTTAGGGTTTTCTGTATATAGTAACATGTCATCTGTAAACAGTGACAGTTCCACCTCTTTATTTCCAATGTGAGTGCCTTTTATTTCCTTTCCTTGCCTAATTGCAGTACCTAGGATTCCTATCAGTAAGAAAGTGAAGAGAGTGGGCATCCTTGTCTTATTCTGATCTCAGAGAAAAAGCTTTCCGATTTTCACCCTTGAGTATGATATTAGCTGTGGGTTTGCCATATACAGTTTTTATTATATTAATGGTACATTCCCTCTATACCTATTTTGTTGAGAGTTATTATGATAAATGGATTTTGAATTTTGTCATATGCTTTTTCTGCATCTATTGAGATGATTATGACTTTAATCCTTCATTCTGTTAAAGTGGTGTATCACACTGATTTGTAGAAATAAACTATCCTTCCATCCCTGATATAAATCCCAGTTGAATGTGGCATATGATCCTTCTAATATATTCTTGAATTCAGTTTGCTAATATTTTATTGTGCATTTTTATATCAACGCTAATCAAGGATATTGTTTATAATTTTCTTTCTTTTTGTGTGGTGTTTTTGTCTGCTTTTGGTTTCAGGATAAAGACTGGACTTGTAAAATGAGTTTAAAAGCATTCCTTCCTCTTCAACTTTTTGGAATAATTTGAGTATGGGTGTTAAATCTTTTTTGAATGTTTGGTAGAATTTACCAATGAAGCCATCTGGTCTTTGGCTTCTGTTTGTTGGGAGGCTTTTGATTACTGATTCAATCTCCTTAATAGTAATCAGTCCTTTCAGACTTCCTATTTCCTCATGATTCAGTCTTACATAGATAGTCCATTTTTTAGGAATATATCCATTTCTTCGAGATTGTCCAATTGTTAGTATATAATTGTTGACACTAGTCTCTTATAATCCTTTGTATTTCTGTGGTATTAGTTGTAGCTTCATTTTGGATTTTATTCTTTTGAAACTTCTTTTTCTTTGGTGAGTCTAGCTAATAGTGTGTCAATTTTGTTTATCTTTTCAAGAAACTACCTCTTAGTCTCATCGATCTTTTCTATTGTGTTTTTAGTCTTTATTTCATTTCTTTCCATTCTGATCTTTCTTATTTCCTTCCTTCTACTAACTTTAAGCTTTGTTTATGATCTTCTTTTTTAGTTCCTTTAAGTGTAAAGTTAGAGTTTTTGAGATGCTTCTTCATTCTGGAGGTAGGCCTGTATGGCTAAGAATGTTCCTCTCAGAACCACCTTTGCTGCATCCCACAGATTCCGCCATTGGCTTTCTGTTTCCACTTTGTTTCTAAGTATGTTTTTTCCCTTTGATTTTTTCAATAACCCAGCTGTTGTTCAGTAGCATGCTGTTTAATGTCCATGCATTTGTGGTTTTTCCAGTTCTCTTCATGTAATTGATTTCTAGTTTCATAACATTGTGGTTATTAGAAAACATGCTTGATAGGCTTTCAATCTTTTTGAACTGAGGCTTGTTTTGTGAGCTAATGTGATCTATCATGGAGAACGTTCCATTGGCCACAACTAATTTTTATGTGTAGTTAGTTCTGCTCGAAGATTATCCACCTTTTTAACCAATTAAAATGTTAAATAATTTAGCACGGTATTCAGAATTTTCACAATCTGTTATTAAAGTTATTCCCTTACTTTATAACTTTATGTTTGAGACAGTGCTAAGAACCCTAAGGACTCTGCTTAAATCTATGAGAGTATTGCTTTCGATGCAGCAGATACCTAATGAAAAAGATAAACATCACTGTTGCAAGGCCTTGCAACATCAAAAGAATATTAAATACTGACACGTTGTGCACAAATTTCTCAGCCCCTCAAAATTAACTGATCTTGTAAGAAAAAAAAAAACAACATACAGTGCTTGAGGTCCCAACCTGAAGTCCTGTTTCAGTAGTCTTGGGTTAGGTCCCAGACAACTTTGATGCATAGCCCATGCTAAGAACCATAAATTTATAATTTAGTAATAAAAAATTTTCCTAGGAGAGATTCCATCAACTACTGACAGGCTTTCTACCAAAGCAAAGCAAACTGTAGTAATTTTACCTCAAAACTATATTGTTCTACATTTTCCTGCCGTTACTTGTTCCTAGAATGGCCTCTGTTTCCTCCTGGCCAATACTACCCCTGCTGAAACCTTTCTTTAATTCCTTTATCCTTCTGGCTGCTCAGATAAGCCATATGGTCCGAGACTCTCCGCATCACTTGTTTTGCCTGTTTTCTCCCTAATTCAGCAGTTCTTTGAGGAATTATATTTTGTTCACCTTAGGTATTTGTGTTTGTTGAAAACCTGAATGAAATAAGCTTTGTGAAAAATGATGACTGCACCCTGTAACAAATGCACATGAAACAAGCACTTCAGAAGCCCTAACAGGTGACCATGGTCACTGTGAAACAACTCCTTGGACTGGATTTATGCACAGGACAGCAATCCCCTTTTTACAACTTCCACAAAGTCAGCCAGAATGAGAGAAGCATGAGCAGGACAGGCAAGGAAGGCAAAAGGCAGCTTTTGGAAAACTAAATAGAGTATCATAGGGATGAATTTCATAGGTAGCAGTTACAGAGCTGAACAGCAAAGAAGGAGGAAACCATGCCACAGTCAGAGATGGGGTGCTCCTTTTTCCACATGCTTGACAAATTACATTTGTAATTGACCAAAGTTAATTATTATTAAGGAATATTTTGTTGAACTTGAGGTAGTAATTTTTATTTCCACTCCAGTTATGCAATTGTCCAGTTGTTTCATGTTAATATTTTGGAGCAAACTGGGCCCAAATTAAAAAAGAAAGAAAGAAACTGTGCGAGTAATCAAAAATGTTTACAACGTTGATTTTTCAGGACTTGTTAAGTAAGCAAATATGAAAAAATACACAATGGCTTACATGATTTTAGCAACAACGTCACATAATGACTAATCACATATTCCAAGCTCTTTCAAACATTCAAAATGTTCTTTCTAGCGCATAATTCATTTATAAAAGCAGTTAACTTACTCTTGATTTTTAAAGGCCACCTTTAAATATCCACCTTTTAAAATGTGTTTTCATTTCAAATATATTTTCAAATATGTAGCATATTGTGGAGAGCCACCTGTCATCACAGAAAAAAATGAGGAAAATTTGAAACCTTTTTAGTCCATAAGTTGTACATTTTTTTCCACTAGTGATAGTTTAAGCTGTTCACATTTATCGGATATAATTTTTTAATCTCAGTCACCATTACAAAGTATCATTAAGTTTCAGTAATGTTAAAGGAACATGTTCTATGACACCATTTAAACTGAATAAATTGAAGACAATGGACTGACAATGGACAACGACCGAGGCACATGGTTGCATTACAGAATCCCAACTTCTTCAGTTTATATGCTCACTACGAATCTCATATGGCCATCAGATGTATAGAAAGAGTGAGGGCTCCTATGTCAATCCATAACTAAAACTAATAAAGTTCTATTCTTTCTGGTTTGGGGTGTAAAAACTGCACACACAAGCAGTATAGTAGAGCTAATATATTCTCCGAGAGCCCAACATGCACTCAATGGCATAGGCAAACCCCAGGTTGGAAACCATGCCGGACATGGCCCGCCTGGCAATGATGGCTCCATTTGGTCTACACTTGCAGGTCATTCTAGCAAGACCTTTCGTTATCGTTCATTTCAGAGTGTATATATGGCATGTAATACTTTCTCCTTTGTAACAACTGGAGTCATTTCAGGTAAGACTCAAGTCTTATCTGAACCACTTATATAAATGGCTATTCTATCACATCCTGTTCTGTAGCTTGCTTTATTGACAATATATTTTGGTGTGGCAAGGCATATGGATCTATCCCATATTTTCTTAATTGTAGCACAGTGTTTCATCGCATGGTTCTGTCACCCCTTAGTTACCTAACAATGGTCATAATGGTGATTGTCAAATTTTGGCATTTGGATCACCTGGAAGACCTGCTTTGCATTTTTAACATAGTCCCAGGTGATGATGATGCTACCAGAATAGAGATGCACTATTAGAATCACTGATCTGCTCTAAGAAATTGCTGGAGGATGAGTAATGCTGATGTCAAATTTCAAATAATATTGCCAAAGTGCCCTCCCAGATGGCTATTCTCCACTTTGAATCCCAAGGTCCCCACACTTACAGCTAACCCTTATATTATCCAACATTAATTATTGCCAATCTGATGCCTGAAAACAGTATGTCTTTCTAATTTGTACTTTATGAATGTAAGCAAGGTTGAACATCTCATCTTACATATATCGTCCATTTCCGTTTTCTTTCCTCTTCAAAATTTGGGACGTTAGTATATATGACTTTTGAAAATTCACTCATGTGACTTCTTTACATATTCATGGTATTTACTGTTTGCTTCTATAGATGTGTGTTCCCATCCATCCTTAGCTTTTTTTTTTTAATTAAAAATTTACTTTTTTAGAGCAGTTTTATTAGGTTTGCAGTAAAAATGAGGGAAAGGTATTGAGATTTCCCATATACTCCCTGCTCTACACAAGTACATTCTCCCTTTATCCATATCCCCCACCGAAGTAGTACATTTGTGACAATGATTGAATCTAGATCAACATATCAAAATCACCCAAAGTCCACAGATAACCTTACAGTTCACCCTTGGTGTTGTATATTCACTGGGTTTGGACAAATACTTAATTATACGTACCCATTATTATGATCTCATACAGACTATTTTCACTGCCCTTTGAGTCTTCAATGCTCCACTGATTCATTCCTACTGCCCCGTTAAGCCCCTGACAATCCCTGATCTTTCTACTGTCCCCATAGTTTTTGCCTTTTCATATAGCTGGAATCATTCAGCACGTTGCCTTCTCAGATTGGCTTCTTTCACTTAGCAATGTGCTTTTACGTTTACCCCATCTCTTTTCATGGCTCGATAGCTCATTCCTGTTTAGTGCTGAATATTGTTCCATTGTCTGGATGGACCATAGTTTATCCATCCACCTACTGAAGGACACCTTGGTTGCTTCCAAGTTTGGGCAATTATAACCAAAATTGCTACAAACAACTGTGTGCAGGTTTTTCCGTGGAGATAAATTTTCAACTCCTTTGTGTGAGCGTGAAGAACAGCTGTTGGTTCACAGGGTAAGAGAGTGCTGACTTTTGGAAGAAACCACCAACCTGTCTTCCAAAGTGGCTGTACCATGTTGCATTCCCATGGGCAATAAAAAAAGATTTCCAGTTTTACATCTTCACCACAATTTGGTGTTACAATATTCCGGATTTGGGCCATTCTAATAGATGTGCAGTACTATCTCACTGTTACTTTATTTTGCATATCCCTTGACTTTTAACCTTAGCTATGAAGACTTTTTTTCTCCAGAAGATTTAAGGATTAATATGGGCAAATTTCTCAATACTTTATTTTGTTGTCCATAAAGACATTAAATATGCAACATGAATAAACATTCCCATAACTTTACCTAATTTTTATACTCTTAAAGCATGTAGACCCTTATTCAACACAGAATTTGTTTGTGGTGTATAGACAGAAATCTAATTGTACTTCATTTTCCATATAGACAGCCAAGGATATAACATTCAGACAATTGCACTGACTGAAAAGTTAGGACTGAAAAGTTCTATATATCCCTCCCAAATATGAAATTCTTATCCAAGTAGGAGTCTACTTCTAGTCCTTATATTATTGTCTTAAGAACTTAAGGTAATTCATGTTTAAAAAAAACCAAACAGCATAGGGACATCTGGGTAGCCCAGTCAGTTAAGCATCCAACTCTTTATTTTGGTCCATGTCATGATCTCACGGTCATGGGGGATCAAGCCCTGCATCGGGCTCTGTGCTGAGTGTGGAGTGGAGCTTGCTTGGGCTTCTCTCTTTCCCTCTCTCTCTGCTCCTCCCCTGCGTGTCCAGTCTCCCTCTCTCTCAAAATAATTAAATCAGCATTTAAAAAAGAACATAGTGCCTGTGCATGCTTTGTCTTATTGTTCTTGTAATCTTCCTATTAATTGTCTTGTGCTGTATTGGTCATTTATATTTACATGTGATTTACTGAATCAATTTTTTGCCACTCCTGAAAAATCTCATTGGAATCTTTGAATAGAAGATCATTAAATGAGCATATTGGGAGGAGTCCTCTCCTTCAAATTCAAGGCTTCTATAGTGAACCTTCTCATTCATGAGCATGATACGTGTCTCTTTTTCCTCTGGTCATTTTGAGCTTATATAAAATTTAGTATTTTTCTCCCAAAACATTTTGCATATTTTTGTTAGGATTTTACCCTATGTATCTTATCATTTTATTGTTTTTATAGGTTGGATTGCATTTCTTTTTACATTTTCTAGTTATTTATGCCTGGTATAAAGGAAAGCTATGGAATTTTGTGTTTTGAGATTATATCTGGATAACAGACTCATTTTATGGGTTATAACAGCTTGATGTTATTCTCCTGTGTATTTTGGGTATATAATTGTGAAGTCTACAAATAATGGCATGTCTGTTACTTTTCTCTCCGCTTTTATGATGCTTAGCATTGCCTAGTATTCCAAGTATAATTTTAAATATTATAGATGACATAATGCATAAAATTCCATTTTTTTGGAAGTGTTTTTAGTATTTATAAAGCTTCTAAATATGATATACCTGACTGGTAACTCCCTGAGAAATTGAAGAACACCCCTTCTGTGTTCTGTTAAGAGATTTTTTAACTTGTATTTATTTATTATTATTTTTTTTAATTTGAGCATAGTTGACACCCAATGCTACGTTGGTTTCAGGTGTGCAACATAGTAACTCAACTTGCCTATGTGTTACGCTGTGCTTATCTCAGTGTAGCTACCGTCCGTCACCACAGAACCCTTTTACAATACCAGTGACCATATTCCCTATGCTGTGCCTTTTACGCCTGTAACTTATTCATTCCATAATTGGAAGCTATAAGAGAATTCTCCTTTAATTATGAGAGGGTACTTTTTCAAGTGGATGTTGGACATCTGTGGAGATGGCCATAGGCTTTTCTTCTGGTTAATATTAATATACTAGAGTTCATTAATAAGTTTTTTAACATTAAGCCATCCTTGCATATCTGAAACAAAACTCACTTTTCTGTGATTATTTTATACTTAGCTAATTGAATTTTACATATGATTTTTGCTCCAGTGCTTAAAAGTGAAGCTGAGCTATACTTTCATTTCTGGTGTAGGCAGTGGGGTCCCTTATTGTTTATATAAAATTAAATTTCTTTAACATAATCTTTCTTTGGTTAAGCAACTCAAATTACATTGTTGCTGGCTTGTCGGCCTTTCTATCCTCCCCCACCCAGGTTACATTTCACCCACTTAGTACCAACCATATGCTTATCACTGCCTGTTCAAAGAACATTTTACTATGCAGTCCTGAAGCCCCCTGGTTTGGGTGGGAATGCCACACAACTGCAGAATGAGTCAGACCTCATGTGGTCCAGTACTGTGTGAACTGAGATCCATGTTCTCCTCTGTAAAGTGGATGGATATAGCTATTCTGCATGCAGTTATAAGAATAAGTTAATGTTCACAGAGTATCTGATATATACAAGGTTTTCTATAAATAACAAAGGTCGTGATTTTTTGATGAATGTAAACATAAACATTTTTCTTTGAATATGTCAGCCTTGATCTTTGCATGTCGAGTGATACCTAGGGTTGACACAGGAAATGCACAAATATCATTCATAAAAGAAAGCTTACTGGTAGACATATAAGAATAAATTGGTGTCAGAAAATAGATAGAGATCCTAAGGCAGTGGAGGAAATGAAAACCATGTGGTAGGGCCAACAGCCCAAGTAGGCGATTGTTCTGGGTTGAGTTGTGCTCCCCCCAACCAAAAATATGTTGGGAACCTATTCCTTCCAGTACTTGTGAATGTGGCCTTATTTAAAAATAGGATCTTTTCAGATATAATTAGCTAAGATGAGGTCACACTGGAGTAAGCAGGGGCTCTTAATCCAATATGACTAGTGTCCTTATAAAAAGAGGAAAGATGATGTGAACACACTGGCACACAGGGAGAACACCACATGATGACAGAGGCAGAGACTAGAGTGATGCATCTACAAGCCAAGGAACACCTGGGGCTACCAGAAGCTGGAAGAAATAAAAAAGGATTCTCTTCAGAACTTCAGAAGGAGCCTTTGCCAAAAGCTTAATTACAGACTTCTAGCCTGTGGAACTCTAAGAAAATAAATTTCCACTGTTTAAGCCACCTAGTTGCTGTTACTTTGTAATGGTCCCCCTGGGCATCAGAAGCAGGGAATGGCTTGGAGGTTCAGGCTGTCAATGGAATAAACCAAGAGAAAGATGGCACAGAGCCAGCAAGAAGAAAGTGTTGATTTTTAAGTTGGATGCTATCTGAGCTGGGACAAAAATAGGAACATGAACTGAACTGTGCATCCAGCAGAATAAAACTAGAAGAGAGCAGAGAATACAACCATTTGTGCCATAATGGTGAACCATGGTCAAGAGTGACTACAATTCTATCAGATGCTCATTAACTCACTGGGTAACGGGTACCATTTTAACTGCTAGAATATATTTGATAATGGGTTTAACAAATGTTGCCAAAGAAACACAACTTCTTGGGGCATAGTAACCCCGAACAGTTCATAATCTCCAATTAACTTTGTCACAAAAACAGTTCATGAAAAAGCATCCTGGGCACTGGGACTCCCTTGCCTTGTAACTCCCATTTGTCTCATCCATTCATTACTGCCAAACTTTCTTAGATGTAACTTCTTAATAGTGTCAATGTCAACTTTCACAACTGCATCTTCCTCACCACTCTCTATTTTATAAATGATGACAAGAGCTAAACTGATCATGATTATCCCTGATCAGAAACTCTAGATGAGCAAAATGTAGTCATGTTGGGTTTCACTCTGGTCAAACGAGATCAAAGATGTGAACAGCAATGATAAGAAGTGGGTGGCTGCATTTAACATTCTACAAATAGAATTAATTGACTTACTCTCCAAGTCATATGATGAAGCAATTCTAAATCTGGAAATGAAACCAGAATTTCTCACCATCAGTTTTCTCTTCTCCAGACCATGCAGTCTCAAAGTTTTTATTCTCCAATGATAATCAATTTAAATGACAGGACTCCTGCCAACCTCAATGCTCTAATCGCATAGTTAGGAAGGACTGATGATAATTATTGCAAGTTCTACCCTCAAAAATTGTAGGGCAATGCTGATTGGTTTAAATACCAAGATTCAATTTTCTTTAAAACATATATGCAGATTTTTTTAACTATCTAAATGTGTATCCATTAAAATCCATCATTAATGATTAATAGCACAAACTTGTTACTATCAAATTAGTTCTGACATGTGTTTTTCTTTCCACTTTTAAACAATTCAAAAATATTGGTTAACTCAATGGAAACATGAATATTTTATTATCACGTGGTATGCGACTATAAGAAAAAGTCCATAGACACTTCTTCCCTGTATATTTTTGTACAAGCGTGAAAGCTTTCATAAATTTAAATATAATTACAGCAGGGGTCTAAGAGGAAGCATATCAAGGCCAATGAATTGAGTATTCAAGATATTATTCATGCTTGACATGGCTTTTTATAAAATTCTCACTTCTTGTCGCCTGGAATTTTGCTTATTCTTTCTTTTAATTATCAAATTCCATGGTTACTTCCACCAATAAAACAGCAATGTCCTCTTAAAAGAAGAATATTCTAGCAGTGCACAATGCTTCTATTGTGCTTCCATTTCCTCATTCCCTAAGGAAAGCTTCCTGGCCAGATCCCATTCACAGCCAGCAAACTCTTGCCAACAAAGACTTGAAATGATAAACTAACTCGGATAAAATGCCTAAGCTACATTTATTTAGGGGGAAAAAAGTCCACATTTGCAGAACGCTTTGATACATACCGTGATGAACCCATGACGCATTTTAAGAAAAACTACAAATGCTTTGGGTAGTTAAAAATTATCTTATGCAATCAATATATATTTTTCCACATGCTGAGCTATTGATATAAATTTTGAAAGCTAGAGATTTAGATAACTATTTTGTGATTTCTTGTTTTATTGGTGATCCTCACTTTAAACATACACCCTTGATCCTCACTCTAAACATACACCCTTCACAAGGACCCATCGAAATCCATCCTTCCGGGGTGCCATATCTGATTTTCCCCATACACCAGCTCCTCTCTGTCACCTATTTCCCATGAATGGCAATTCCATTCTTCTATTTGCCCAGTCTGAAAACTCTGGACTCATTCTTGACTCTTACTTCACACACAGGATTGGTTATGAGTTAAACTGTGTCCCCCTCAATATCTCAGCATATGGCCTTCTCTGAAAATAGAATCGAGTGAGGTGTCATTAGTTAAGATGAAGTCATACTGAAGTAGGGTGAGCCTCCAATGCAATATGACTGGGGCCCTTACAAAAAGGGGAAATTGGGCATACACACACACACATGGGGACAATGCCATGTGAACACTGAGATCATTCTGCCGCCAGCCAAGGAACTACCAGCAGCTGGGAAAAGAGGCCTGGAAGACATCCTTCCCTGGCACTTCAGAGGGAGCACAGCCCCACTGACACCTTGATCTCAGACTTCTAGTTTCCAAAACCATGAGAAATCAAGTTTCTGGTGTTTGAAGTCACCTAGTATGCAGTACTCTATTGCAGTGGCCTGGCAAACTAAGAATAGTCAATCCATCAGCCAAACCTACTGGCTCCACATACCCATAAAATTACTTGCAAATGTTTTTCTTCAAACACTAGGGTTATTCCTAGATTTTACTTCCCTTGAGGAAGTTTTCAACGAAATAGTGTTAGTTTTACCTTGACTCTGCTTATTTAAAAGATTATTTATTTGAGAAAGAGAGAGAGAGAGTAAACAGGGGAAGGGCAGAGAGAGATGAAGAGAGAATCCCAAGCAGGCTCCGCATTGTCAGCGCAGAGCCGGATGCAGGGCTCTACCCCATGAACCATGAGATCATGACACGAGCCGAAACCGAGAGTCAAGTGCTTAACCAACTGAGCCACCCGGGTGCCCTTCCAGTACTTATTTTAAATTGACTGGTAAGAAATATAATAAAAGATGTGAGTTTGTTGTTTTGTTTCCTCCATCCTTGCTGGTGGACCACAGGGAAGCCTGTCCACCTGCTGCATGACAACATACCAGGTGATCACACCTTCAGAAGGCTGTGCTTTCCTGAGTCTCTCCGAGATTCTAGCCCTCTTTATTCACAGCCAAGTTTTCAATATTAATTGTTCCCCAAAGAGTTTTCCTTCTCAAACAGGAATCATCAAACAAGTCAAATAAAGTCCTCGAAGTTATTAAGCACTATCATTTCTCACTGTCTTTTAATACATCCATTGGGTTTGTATTTTTTTAATCAGTCTGTTGAAATTTTAGTAACAGAGCTGAATTTGGAAAAAAATAGTTTATGAACCGGAAACGCAACAGCTACAGATACAAGTCACTGAGTAATTAGGTGCTAAATTGTGCACACAGATGTTACTTGCTAAAATAGATCAGAGGAGGCTTAGATCAATGAGAGTGTGTCAGAGGACTGGAGTCTTGCTGTGTGAGGATGCATTTCTCTCTTTGGTTTGCTTTGTCATCTGTAGACTCATCTCTGTTCAGGATATCTTACAAGTATTTAGAATTAATTTACAACATGGAAGCATACTCAAACATCTTTGTCCACATGAAATGCTGATTTTTCAACAGGATGGGAAGATGATAAATTGTAAACCAGCAAGGAAAGCAAGAATTATAAATACGAGTCATTTACAAAATGAGATTTTAATACCATCTTTCTCCAGTGTATGCATGATTGAAAGGAAAGGATATAATGTTAGGACCCAAAGCAGGTGGGTCTTCCATTTTCCCCATTTGCATGGCCCAAGCCTCTCTGGGTAAGCAATATCTAGTTGGGTGCCCTTTGGCATCCATAATGGTTTAAACGTCTGTATTCATTATTAGGAGGCTCAACACAGGAAAACTCATGTCATTAGCCCCATAGGAAAGAAACTCACTATTATTCTCTTTCCAAACATTGTATTTCTACTTAGCAGTCTCATATTTTCTCGCTCATTTGTGACTTCTCTCTTTTGACAAACTTATTCAACTGGGTGAAAAAAATACTCTTGAAGGAGAATAAATGTTCACTTATTCTTTCATTAACTCACCCAGTTTTGAAACAAATACAGAGTGATCCTACTGTGCTAGACAATGCCCTATAGGCTATGATCCTGTGGAGGCCAAGTAAACTTGATGCCCGCCATTCTGGAAAAGTAGACAGAGGTTACAAATGCCAAGGTCATGTTTATTTAGAAGGTCACACAAGGTCTCTAGAAGAAGTGACATTAAAGCTGAGCACTGAAAAGAACAACGGAGTCACCAAACTAACAGGTCAGGATACAAACCACACAGAAGGAATGAAATTCTAGAAACAAGATTTACCAGGCTTTAAAGAGATGAAATTTTTGTCCTATGAGCAATGAGAAGCCACTGAAAATGTGGGCAGCATCTAGGAGCTGGAAAAAGCAAGGAACCACATTCCCCACTAGAGCTTCCAGAAAATAACGCAGATATTAATATACTTCTTTAAATATTTTAAACGTTATTTTCTTTTACTGGGAACTATTTTCTTGTGTGTTAGAATTCTTTTGTTCCTGTAAAAACCAGTGTGTGTTCGTGTGTGTGTGTGTGTGTGTAAGCTTACATTACATATTTTAATTACATTTTCTAAAAATATGGAGGAATTATATGGTTGTAAACATCTTTGGCCAATAAGTATTCAGCAGAAATAAGAGGTTTTGCATTAAAACATACTGAATACATTCAATGAAGCATATAAAACATAGTATAAATCATAGAAAATGTTCATACCTGTATATATAATAGCATAAATATATATATGTTATAGTGTAAATAATCATTATTTTAATCTGCAGAATTTAAAGAAGGTAACAAGCATTTTCATTCATAGAAGAGAATGCTACCTCAAAAATCTGAAATATCTGACAATGGTTCCTGCTTTTCCATTATTTTTTCCCTGCTGAAAGTTGAGTAAGTTAACCTGGTTAAGCCTCAATTTTTTTTTCAATATATGAAGTTTATTGTCAAATTGGTTTCCATACAACACCCAGTGCTCATCCCAAAAGGTGCCCTCCTCAATACCCATCACCCACCCTCCCCTCCCTCCCACACCCCATCAACCCTCAGTTTGTTCTCAGTTTTAAGAGTCTCTTATGCTTTGGCTCTCTCCCACTCTAACCTCTTTTTTTTTCTTCCTTCCCCTCCCCCATGGGTTTCTGTTAAGTTTCTCAGGATCCACATAAGAGTGAAAACATATGGTATCTGTCTTTCTCTGTATGGCTTATTTCACTTAGCATCACACTCTCCAGTTCCATCCACGTTGCTACAAAGGGCCATATTTCGTTCTTTCTCATTGCCATGTAGTACTCCATTGTGTATATAAACCACAATTTCTTTATCCATTCATCAGTTGATGGGCATTTAGGCTCTTTCCATAATCTGGCTATTGTTGAGAGTGCTGCTATAAACATTGGGGTACAAGTGCCCCTATGCATCAGTACTCCTGTATCCCTTGGGTAAATTCCTAGCAGTGCTATTGCTGGGTCATAGGGTAGGTCTATTTTTAATTTTCTGAGGAACCTCCACACTGTTTTCCAGAGTGGCTGCACCAATTTGCATTCCCACCAACGGTGCAAGAGGGTTCCCGTTTCTCCACATCCTCTCCATCATCTATAGTCTCCTGATTTGTTCATTTTGGCCACTCTGACTGGCGTGAGGTGATATCTGAGTGTGGTGATATCTTGATTTGTATTTCCCTGATAAGGAGCGACGTTGAAGGTTAAGCCTCAATTTACTGATTCTTCTGTATGTTGCTGTCCAGTTTACCCAACATCATTTGCTGAAGACTTTGTCCCACTGTATATTCTTGCCTCCTGTGTTGAAGATTAATTGACCATATAACTGTGAGTTTATCTCTACCTTCCATTCTGTTCCATTAATTTATGTGTCTATTTTTTGCAGTTCCATACTGTCTCGATTACTACATTTTTGTGATATAACCTGGAGTCCTGAATTCTAACACCTCCGTTTTCCTCATCTTTTTCAAGACTGCCTTGGCTATTCCAGGGTCTCTTGTGATTCTGCACAAATTTTGGGATTGTTTGAGGCTGATTCTTAAAGAGTGTTGAGTAAGTTAACTTCGACAAACCTCAATGTACTCATTTGTAAAATTTTCAGTGTACTACCATTTACTTGTAAACTTGAATAATAATAATAATATAAGATTTAAGGGAGCATTTATAGGTAATATAAACTATGAAATATATTATCCTAAAATATCCAATTAAATGGGAAATTATGCTTCGAATCCAATATTTCCAACAGGAGTAGTCCTCAATTTATGAAAGATATTCTGGAAAAATTGGACAACATATTTTCAAACTTGCTTATATTTTGGAAACGCATTGCCACAGAAAAAGAAGCTTAAACTCAAAAATGTTTTTTTTTTTAAAACTGATATGCTATTAAACCATTGAAAACAAAATTTCTCCTAAAATATTAATAGCAGCATTCAAATCTAAGTTTGTTAGCTTCCCCTCATGTATTGTATTTTTATCATCGTTCCCTGAGGAACTTAGCACTACACACATTGAAACTACTATTGCACATTTCAAGTTGATTACATTAACAGTAAAGAAGGAATTCTTCCCTAAGAAGCAAGCCTAGATTTCAACACAATTCATGTTGTAAAATTCAAATATGTGAGATCTCCATTTTGTTTCATTTTCCTAAACAAGGTACTTATAATTATATCATTATTATTAAGGAGGCTACTTCAATGCAACTACAATAGCTAGATCTTGAATTAACCGTGTGCTAGAAGTAAATGTGTTCCAAGGAATTCAAAGATGAATGAACGTATGTAGTTTGGAACAGAAATGTTATCCACAGGAGAGATGGGTCTTGCTTAGGAGCCTTCATTCACGCAGTCAAGAAAATATTTCCTAAGCACAACATTGTACCTTTTCTCCAAGGCATATGATAGAAGCACAGTAGATCTGGGTAGAAATACAAATGGTGTGATCACCAGCAAAACTCAAAAATTCTTAGTTTTCTTTAAGTAGATCACATGACCCACTGGATTAAAGGTTACTACCAATTACTTCATGTTCTAGTCACTATAAACGAGTTGTCTTTCTTCTTTCACAGATAACACCTCTACTAAGTCACTACATGACTACATAGTTGATCAGGCAGAAGAAGTTGTGGGCTTGTTTGATGCCAGTATTTGATTCCTTCTGGTGGCTGTCTCAGTCAATGTGGGCTGCTATAACAAAATACCACAGATGGAGTGGCTTAAACAAACATTTATTTCTCACAGTTCTGGAAGCTGGAAGTCCCAGAACCAGGTGCCAGCATATCCAGTGTCTGGAGAAAGCCTGCTTCCTCGTTTGGATGCAGATGGCCATCTTCTCCCTATCTCCTCACATGGCAGAGAACAAAGAAAATAAGATCCCTCTTGACCCTAACAAAGGTACTAATCCCATTTAATCCCAACCACCCCCCAAGGTTCCAACTCCTAATTCCATCACTCTGGGGAAACGGGTCCAACACATGAATTTGGGGAAGACACAAACATTCAGTCCATAAGGGACTGAATGTTCACCTTTCTTTTCCTTAAGATGACACAGACCTGTTGAACATTAATATTTAAGATATTCCTAATTTATAGTTTCTTTTTGTTTGTTAAGTATTTTACTCGTTCCCCTAGATGCTTATATAATGAATGGTATGTTTATAAAAGCAGTCCAGATCACTAATTGTAATCATTCCCATGTTTCCATACCAATACTGCAGCCTTCCACTCAATAATGAAAGTGGTCCTGAATCTGTGGAGAAACACTTAGGTGAACTTTTCATTTTTATAACATCATTTTATTTCAGTAATATATTGGTGTGTGTATGCGTATGTAAATATGTATATATACACATATATGTATACATATTTATCTTATATATACTATTACTTACATATGTGTATATTACTTATTGATATATTTCACACCATATTCTATAGGGCAAACAATCAAAATAGTTGATTTCTATACACTGCACACTTATCAATATATGCCATCTACTAATATTCCCCTAATGTTTGTAAATTTTATGAATAATTCTCTTTGTATTGGTTTGTGCTTTTATTATTATTATTTTTTAAATTGGCACTCTATAATGTCTCTCCAATTGGAAACTCAATCCCTCTTTTCACTTTGGAAGTATTTAACAACTTAGTATGTGACATACATTCTGTTGCTTTGGAAACTAGTATATCCAGGTTAGACTTCTGTGCTTTTTCCTTTAGGTCCTACATCATGCATCATATGTCCTATCTTTTTAATGTCTGCCCACATTTCTCAGGTGTGCCATGACTTTATCTTCTACTTCATTAATTTAATTTCCCATTCTGTGGTTCTACCTTTAATTTCTAAAGTAGTTTTATCTCACTGGTGATGTTTTTAATCCCATATTGGTTTTGTTTACCACCTGCTTTGCTAATTTTCTTTTGTTTCGTTTTAAGTTTATTTATTTAAGGAACCTCTATGCCCAATGTGGGCCTAGAACTCACAACCCCAAGATCAAGAATCATATGTTCCTCCAGCTAACCCAGCCAGATGCCCCTCTTTGTTTTTGTTTGGTTTTTTGTTTTTATCTCTTAGAGCAAAGGTCTAGATTCTTTGCTGGCTTCTATGTCTTTGTTTTGTGGTAGAATTTCATAACTTAATCTGTACATTTTTACTGTTTTCCCCCCTTTGAAGTGTGTACGTGTTTTCAGAACATAAAATCATCAACTACTAATTTTTATGAACTTCTCCCCATTTTAAGTTACATTATTTTCTTTTTTAAAAAAAATAATGTTTATTTATTTTTGAGAGAGAGCATGAGCAGTGGAGGGGCAGAGAGGGAGAAGGAGACACAGAATCAGAAGCAGGCTACAGGCCCTGAGCCATCAGCACGGAGCCCAACACGGCTCACAGACTGCAAGATCATGACCTGAGCTGAAATAAGTTGCTTAACCGACTGAGCCACTCCGGTGCTGCTAACTTACATTATTTTCAATGCACTTACTTTCTTTCAGGCAAATTATAGACTTTTATGTAGAATTTAATGGGAGAAGATACAAGGTGCTATATTACACCTCTACTATGCAATATCCCCCCTCTCTATCCAAATCTCTACTTGGAAAGAGGGGAGGCTTTTCAATGTTGTTTATGTGTTAGCCATCCTTTATGATGAAACAAGGTCCTAACAGTACAGATAGTAACAGATGCTATTTACGTGACACTTAAATTGTGCTAGTCAAGGTAAAGAAAATGAGGCTGAAAAAGTTTATGTAATTTACTCGAAGTCATAGAATGAACAGCAAAGCAGGGATTCAGACTCATGTCCAAACACTGCAAACATTTTTTACTACAACAAACTCCATACTAAATCATTTCCAAGAGGGACAGACCAGCGTGGTAGTTTGATACAACAGCATCTTGGACTGGCTGTCCATTCAGCTACCTAGTAAGTCAAGTGAATTAATGTCTCTTGACCTCAGTAATATGTTCCCCCCACATCTGAATGATAAAATAAACCTCATGGGCCTCTGAGGTGACTTAATGATATAAAATGTATGAGAAAAGCCTGGGAGGCGCCTGGGTGTCTCAGATAAGTGAGCGTCTGACTTCAGCTCAGGTCATGATCTTGTGGTTGGTGAGTTCGAGCCCCACATCAGGCTCACTGCTGTCAGCACGGAGCCCAGTTCTGATCCTCTGTGCCCCTCCCCCACTCACACTCTCTCTCAAAAATAAATAAACACTAAAAAAAGCATGATACATATTAGGTGTTGAGTAAATGTTGTTAAATGGAATTTAAGTCATCAAATAATTACTCACATTATAGCATATCAGTTTGGGCTTTCCCTACATAGCCACCTGTTAGCAAATATAGAACTTTTGGGAGGAGCTGAAAGCAAAGATAATTCAATATGTTATGGCCTCTGGGCTCCTAATACCGGAAACTATCTGTGTGATTCAAAATCTTAATGACATAAAGCACCTGGGGATATACATTTCAAAATTCCATCTAGATAGGACATACTGAGCAGTCATGGAATCACACAGTACATATTAAGGAAATTACTGAGGCTTATTTAGCAGAATAAGAAACTGACCAGCATAAATTCCTTCATTTATTCATCCGTGCATCGGACACTTACTGCGGTCCTACTGTGTGCCAGGCACTCGGCTGGGCATCCGGGTTACAGTGGAAAAAATGGCATATTCTTCAGCCAACCGAAGAAGCTTTTATAACAGTATTTTAATTTGACTCATCTTCAGTATATGAAACAATTGGTAAAAATGGAATAAACTGAGATAATCAGGGAGAAACCATTTATTTTAGCAGAATAACACTGTCCGCATACCTTCAGCTAATAGGAAGCCCAATCATTCTCATTTAAAATTAAACATTATGGGGTGCCTGGCTGGCTAAGTTGGTAGAGCATGTGACTCTTGATCGTGGGGTCATGAGTTCAAGCCCCATGTTGAGCATGGAGTTTACTTAATAAAAGGAAAACAGAAAGAATAAAGTGAGGGCTGCTGGAGGGGCGGGGGCTGGGCGATGGGCTAAGTGTGTCAAGAGCATTAAGGAGGGGATGAGCACTGGGTGTTGTAAGTAAGGGATGAATCACTAAATTCCATGCCTGAAACCAATACTACACTGTATGTTAACTAACTAGAATTTAAATAAAATCCTGGAAGAAATAATTAATCAAAATTTAGTATTATATTTAAAGTTCAAATATAAACTGGCAGACACTTTGCATTTTTTTATTTGTTTTATTTTGTTTTGCTTTTTCTTAGAGAGAGAGAGAGAGAGCTAGAGCAAGCAGTAGGCAGGGAGAGGGAGAGAGAGAGAATCCCAAGCAGACTCCAAGCTCAGTGCAGAGCCCAACATGGAGCTCGTGCCCACAACCCTGGGATCATGACCTGAGCCGAAATCAAAAGTCAGACACTCAACTGACTGAGCCACCCAGGTGCCCTGACACTTGGCATGAAATACATTTTGGAATTCCCTTCTCGTCCTTACGTGACATTCAGAAAATTCAGTTGTTGACTAGCAATCAGCCCACTAATTACCTAATGAGGAAGTACATACAGTGTTTCATGACTGCTTTTCATGAGGGTGTTCTTTGTATCTACCAGTACTAAAAGAAAGAAGGTATTTAAGAAGCTAATTTCCTACAGGCATAATAAATGGTTTGGACACTTTCAAGGGTGTCCTTCCATAATTATCTTTTACTATTTTATCTTCCAGAATGAACACATTCTTCCATTGTTGTTGTTGCCCAAGTTAAACAGCACACTGGCAAAATGTCTTGGTAGCTGACGGGTACCAGTTAAGCACAGAGCTTTTGTCTAAGTTTGCACAGTGGTTTTATTTTCTGAGCCAGTACAGAACAAATGTAATAATGAGCAAACTCTTACACACCTAGGGTGAGGAACAGCGATAACTGCATTGACTAGCTACAAAGCATTGAATCGGTGATACAGTTGCTTTTGGATCTCTTTTAAATCTCAAATCTGTTTTTGGCTCTGTGTTTAATAACAAAACCCCGGCTTTTGTTCACTTATGAGCAGCCTAATTTGAGCAGGTACAGAGATGTCTAAATTCAGTGCTAGCTGTTTCTCACCTATGATAATCGGGCAATTACAGTTTCCATTTTTGCAAGGCTTCTGGGGGGACATTGTATCTAAAAGCGTTTGAAATGAGAATAGCTGGCACATGCCAGGTATATAATTGGGGAATCTCCACAGGCAGCAATTGTTTTGGGCTTTTTTTTTATTTTCACATCTGCTTATATACCCTTAACTATATTATACATTTAGCAGTGAAACTTTTATCCTTAAGTGTGTCAGTATAAAACTAGGACTTTCCTATTGTCAAAGCAATCCTACAATATCAAATCAGTAAACAATAATCAGTTATTCTGAGCTGAACATTGTGATCTAAATAACAAAATATATTTTATAACAAATTTTGAAAAAATATGTCATTCTGTAATTATAGAATATTCGGAAAAGACAAAAAGCACAAAAAGGAAAATACTCGACACTCATGAGATGTTAATGTGCTGATGTTTTAACACTTTTTTCCCAAACTCATCTCTATGTCCCTATGTGTCTGGTGCTGAAATACTGTAAAAACACCTTTATTTATTGTTTGTTTAAGTGCACATACTTTACCAAGTTGGGTACAAGGAAAATATGATTTTAATATTACATAATAGTCCAGTATATAGCTCTACCCTAATGCATTTAACAACTTTCTATGATTAATTATTTGGATAATATTACTTTTTTACTGTTAACTGCATTATAATGAAGACCATTTTGTCAAATATGTATTCATTCAACTAGCAACATTTGAGTCCTTGGTATGGGCAATTTCACAATAAATACAATCTTTGTTCTCAAAAACTTACAGTGTAGTGGCCTAGATTTGCCCTGGAGCACCAAAAACCAGGGACCTTGACACATTTCAAGATACCGAGAACACAGAGAGAAGGAAGACAGAATTCTGATACACAAAAGGTTTATTAAGAAGGCTGTGAGTTCACACAAGGCTTTCAACCCAATTAAGACATTCTAACGTTCGCAGAACAAAGAGCCACTGAGCAACTTAACTTTGTGTTTTTGAAAGAACATTTTAGTTCCAGTTCCAGCAGGGAAACAGACCTGAAAAGTCCAAGATTGAGTGCAACAGTCTGCAGCCATCACCCAGTTACTGACTTGGTGTTGAGTGATCTTTCAGAGGTGGGCCCAACAGACACCTTGGTGACTCAGAGATTGAGGGGGTGAGAGAAAAGAGCCACCCAACTGAAGGCAAGTGAAACATGAAGAGAATAACCCTTTTCTGCCACATTTGACTCCCACAGCCCATTTTTCAGGGCATTGTTGGCTGTCATTGTCTAGTGTCCTTCCAACATGAGATGAGTTTATTTTTTATTCTACAACCTGTTTCTGTTACTGTTTCAAAGGGAGATCTCAGCACTTATACAATTTTATACCAGCCCTCCTCGAATTCAATGTTTTCTGGCCAGTATCCACCTTTCCCCATCTGGTCCTGCTATATTGCTGTTGGTTTTTTTCTTTTCTCACACATTTTTTTTTCTGCTCCAGTCTAATCTGTAAAAACAGTTTTACTAAATTTTAACTGCTAACTTTTATTCTGAGGATTCATAGGAGTTCTCCACTTTTTCAAAGTCTTCATACTTTCTGGAGTAAGTTTGGCAAAGACTCTGATTCGGGGACTTCTAGGTAGACGCTATTTCAAATAAAAGCCATGGTTCCTTTTTTCAGATACGTTACAAATTAAAACAAAAATGAGAGGGGTGCCTGGGTGGCTCAGTCAGTTAGGCGTCTGACTTTGGCTCAGGTCATGATCTCGTGGTTTGTGGGTTCGAGCCCCATGTCGGGCTCTGTGCTGACAGCTTGGAGCCTGAAGCCTGCTTCGGATTCTGTGTCTCCTTCTTTCTCTGCCCCTCCCCCACTCATGCTGTCTCTCTCTCTGTCTGTCTCTCTCTCTCTCTCATAAACTTAAAAAAATTTTAAAAAGAGAGAGATGACTATGCTGTTATTAGAATTGCCTAAAAAATAAATAAATAACACTGACGATTCTAATTGATGTTGAAGATACAGAACAACCTAACTCTCATTCATTGCTGATGCGACTGTAAAATAGTTCAGCCATTCTGGAAGACCATTTGGCAGCTAAATACAGTCTTACTATGCTATCCAGCAATTACACTCCTAGTTACATACACAAATTATTTAAAAATGTGTCCAGTCCTCACATGGTAGACATCAAATTTATATGATGTTGTATGTCAACTATATCTCAGTAAAATTAGCAGGGGGCGGGGGGACCTGCATGTGAATGCATATAGTAGCTTCATTCATTGTTACCTAAACTAGAAGCAACCAAGATCTCCCTCAGTAGGTGAGTGAATAAACAAACTGTGGTGTATCCGAAGAATGCAATATTATTCAGCAATAAGAAATGAGCTATCGAGCCATGAAAAGACATGGATGAATCTTAAATGCCTACTGTTACAAGGGAAAAATGCCAGTCTGAAAAGGCTACGTACTCTATGTTCTAAGCACAGACAGTCCAGACTCATTACGGTTCAACTTAATGGTACAACAGCAACATGGGGTCAATAGAAACCATACTTTGGAATTTTGATCTTTTTGCAAGCTAACATGATGCTGGGCTGTGGCAGTGAGCCAGCCAGGTGGTCCCAAGGGCCAACAAGTGATACACTGATGGCCATCTGTACCCAACCAACCATTGTCCTTTTCACTTTCAGGATTCCATAAATTACATGAGATCGCCAAAACTTTGTTACAAAATAGGCTCTGTGTTCTACGTGTTGTCCAACTGTAGGGTAAGGTAACTATTCTGAGCACATTTAAGGTAGGCGAGGCTAAGCTATGGTGTTTGGTAGGTTAGGCGTATTAAATGCATTTTCAACTCAGGATATTTTGAACTTACAACGCATTTATCAGGATGTGACTCCATCATAAGTTGAGGAAGATCTGATATTCAGAAAAAGGCAAAACTATAGGGATGGTAAAAAAAAAAAAAAAAAAAAAAAAAAAAGATCGGTGGTTGCCAAGGGTTTTGAGAGGAAAACGGGGATGAACAGTATAGCACAGGGGATATTTTAAGGCATGAAAATATTCTCTATGAAACTATAATGCTGGAGACATGATAGTATTCATTTTTCAATTCATTTTCAATATGCATCTTTCAATGCAGTATTACAGCACAAGTCTGATGCTTAATGTATACAAAGTTTAAAACTCACTGAGGAGATCAGGGCATCTTGGAGTGGAATGCAGAATATGAAAAAGCAACCTACAGGCATCACAAATGCGGAGTAATGTCACTGTGGGCGGTAGGGTAAAGACATGGTGACCTAAGCCCGTGTGGAAGACCGTTGCTGCTGTAGGACTACAGGGAAGATCAGTTGTCCTGAAGCATTGCAATCCAGTCGTAATTTTCCACAGGACTACAGGTTAACAATTCTGCTCCTGCTCTAAATGTAAACTGTAATTAAGTAAATGGATGGCAGATGGTTTGAAGGATTTCTCTTATGTGGAGGAGGCCGTTATACACAAGCAAGGAAATAAGTAGAATGACCCGTGTTGTAAGGAAGGAGACAAAAAGGGAACTCGTGTATAGTTTCATGTAGATACAGACTGTCACATACAGAAACACTTATAGATAGGTATATACGCTCAGTATACACACGTGTGCTGCCTTTCCCAGTCAGCAGAAAGGGCCTAAAACAAGGGTATCCCAGTAGTGAAGAGCACACACACTGTTCTCCAATAAAAGAAACCAGGGCTCCGTGGAAACAAGGCTGAGTCCAAGGACTATGGCTGGGACCGTACGAGATGAGCCTGGAGAATCTTGTGGCGCCAGGAAATAAAGAAGGTGTCAAAAACTTGACTGCCATTAATTGTCCCAGTATTACTTTCAACAAATATGGCACCGAGGCCACCATAGCCAGAGGAATGAGGATATATAACATACAGCTCAGAGTTGTGATCTACACAATAGAATTGACTGGAAATCCGGGAAAATGCAGACTTCATCTCTAATATAACTTTAGAATTGTTAACTGTGTGATCGTTATAGATTTGCGTGTGCAAAAGCCAAATGAAAACCATGTTATGTTTCCCCTTGGGACTCAGTCTGCAATTTGCATGCACCAAGACCCATGAACACAAGCATACCAGTAGTGTCCGCATATTCCCATGGGCTCGCTTAACCAAAAGGAGATGCGTGCTACGTTTTTGTATCAAATATATATTAACACAGCCATTATTATTAAAACTGTTAAGCCTATGAATTAACTTATATTATTCATGGTTGTGTTTGGGGGGGTTATATGCTGCTTTCTATGGTGGTTCTCACCCTTATGTTTCACTTCAGTACAAAAGAAAAACAGGAAATATTCCATTAGTAAGAAAGGCTCCTTACGATAGAAATTCTCATCAGATGTGGGGTGCCCTGGAATTCAGATGGGATAGTGTATGTGCTGCAGTCTGAAAATATGTCCCATGTCTCTGTCCAAAGGAAGGGATTCTAGAAACACGTGGCCACTTTTCTCCCTCGCCCTACTCCAATGTACCACATTACACATCATAGATTTCAAATATAATGTGCAGACTTACAGCTATTGGAGCACAGCTAAACATATTTCACTGACTTATTTCCAAGTATCTACTGAACACCCACCACCCGGCGGGCCATGTGCCAGGAGCTGAGAACCCCTCCCTCAACAACAGAGATGAAAAGTGCTACGCGCTCAGAGCCTGCGGTCTAGTGGGGCACAGAGATATAAACAGGCACTAACAATGCAGAGCAGTAAGTACTGAGATCAATCACTGCTTAAACTAACCCTAACTTTCACAGGGAATTCTTTAATTTAGAATCGGATCCTCTTAGGACTTTTCTGCAGCTCTGGGCTTTCAGGCAGTTTCATGCCAACTGCTCTGTGGAGCTTTTCAGAGCTACCAGAAGTTGATTTCTTCCTTAATGTTTTCCCCTCCTAGCTGGTCTGTCCACCCCCGTGGATTCACCTGCACTGGTTTCTTTCATCTCTCTATTACAGGCACTAACACGGTGGAAAATAGAAATCAAAGCCATTCACCGTGGAGTTAGCTACACGAACCAACATCTGTGCATGTCCCTACCCACAGCACCATTTCCTATGCCTGATTATGACCCCATCATTTTCTTAGCAGAACCAATTATTAACTTTCACCTTTTAGAGGCTTCCCAGTCGGTTATCTGTATCCTTGGAGTTATATGTGCTTCCACATTCAATTTCTTCTGGATTTAGAAAGATGCATCTACCGTTTCTATACAAAACTCCAAGCAACGTACTGAGAAATTTCAATACTTACTGATATTTCTGAGCCAAGATAGACATATTCACATTAAGTGAGAGAAACAATGATTACATATAACTGTGCCTCAGTCCAGGTTGGATGTTGTTCCCCAACGACTTTTCCATGAACGCCTGAAAGAAACTTTGGTTTTTGGAGCATTTTGCATCTCCAAATTACAGGTAAGGCATTGAGGACTTGCACTCGTCAAGTCTATTTGGCTCTTTAACAATCCCCCACACATGCCAGATCTGATACTGAGATTTCTTTAAAATGGTTTCATCCTCCTTCAGTTATTTATTCCAATCCATTAGAACATGTATCCATCGGAACACGGTTGACAAACATTTCAGAACTGATTTTACTGAAATGCAAAGTTCACGTTCATCACAACATGTCCGTGAACAGAAGCTCGGTGGTTATAAACTGCATCATATGCATTATTACAAAAGATGTCGAAAGTGGAAATGAGAGTATTGACAACTACCACTAAAACATCTGAAAAGATACAAAGGAAATTAACTTGAGCCCAATAATGACCCGAGTCCAATAAGAGGAGAGAGTGGTTGGAATTATCACCTCTGAGACCACTTAGGACCACTTCACTCTGTGGTCATCACGGAAGGCGGATTCCTGGAATTTAACTCCCTGGAAATGATGCAGGTTGAGCATGGAGCTCATTTCTAAATGCTTAAGCAAACTGTAAAAGCACAAGCTTTTCTGTGATAAGATGGGAAATCTGGATGGTTTCATGATCAGGATTTTAACTACGGCAACCTTATTTTAAGCCTCTTCACACAAGTGAATTCTTCTAAATGGGCTATCCATTTATTCTAGCATTCTTTGGAAATACATCACTTTCAAAGTGTTGCAAAGCCATACATCACACAATAAAACACAAAAAGATGAATTTTCAGGACATTCTAAATTCTAAAAGTATATGTGTGTCACAGTAAACTGGTGGGATTCAAACTGAGTCATCTTTTCTTAGACTCTATATTGACAAGGTTACTTCAAAAATCAAGAAAACGCTCCTAATTCCATTACCCAACTGAATTTAGTCAACTCCTTTGGATATCCTTCAAGCATGAATCTCACAAATGACGAAGGGTGAGCCATGGTAGAAATGCGTACCTTATGCCAGGGAAAGGAGGCACACATAACTGAGGCAGGGTAGACACAGGTCTCCACGTTCAAATGATATTTCCTCAGCATCACCAAAGGTTGATTTATCACCACGTGTACACAAGGATAAAGAAAAGTTCTGTGCGATACCAACATACAGGAACAGGTCATGGTTCACAAAAGGCTCACAGTTTAGTGGCTGACAACCAGTAACAACTGCAAACAATTAAAGGCGTCTTTGTTTCAAATGCACGGAGCAATCGATGATGGTTGAAGAGCACAGGGTAGAAGAGAAGTCACTATCATCAGGGGGGAGAACGTGTACTAGTTCCCAATGGAAGAGTGGAACTCAAGGAACAGTATGGGCTACAAACACTGGCACGAAGGATGCAGCAAATGAATCAAAGAAAGTACCAGTCGCTGCAGCAAAAAAACAAAGAAAGTATCAGTCTCTGAAGCAAAAAACAAAAACAAAAACAAACAAAAAAACAAAGAAAGTATCAGTCTCTGAAGCAAAAAACAAAAACAAAAACAAAAAAACAAAGAAAGTATCAGTCTCTGAAGCAAAAAAAACAAAAAACAAAAAACAAAAAACAAAGAAAGTATCAGTCTCTGAGCCTGACAGTACCCTACTTTATAAATTTTGGAAAATCAAGTGCCCAGAGATACTCAGAATCCTAAATATAAGAACTAAATGCAACACCGCATGTCCCCAAGTGGAACTTCGTATTCTTTACCATATGAAATATTTGTATGTAATATGTTATGCTTTACGCAGAAAATCCGTATCTAGTACCTAGCACAGTAGTTTTATTTATTTTTTTTTTTAGCACAGTAGTTTTAAATGGTGTTATGTACATTTCTTGAGCATTTGCTAAAGTTGCCATCTGAGCCATCATGTTAATTTGAGTTAAACTGCCAAGATTATGACATAAGCTAAAAAGCAATTAAGAATAACTATGACACTGATGATGGAAAAGAAGAAAGGCCTTCATTAAGGATGGTTGTGGAGTTTGGGATGATATTCATAATTTTTTCAAGGATTTACTAGAGTAAATTAATTTTTAGCTTAATTTTAAAAAGCAATCTGGTAAATTATAAGAAATGTCACACCACTGCCTAGAGCAATGTTTTGAAAATTAAATGTGCATTGCATTAAATTTTTAAATGTGGATTACTACTTTTAACAAATGTTGATTTCTAAATTAAAAATGGGCACTTTTTTCATTTACTATAAAATATAATTTGCAATTACATCAATTGTGTTGTGTCAGGAAAATCATTAATGTGAAAAACTTTGTTTCTAATGCTTATTATAAGGCATGATTGTAATTTGGAGAGCAACAAAATTACTGGTGTGTGTATGTGGGTGTATGAGTATATACAGGTATGCTATTGATTAAAATGAAAAGCAACGAACCTCTTAAATCAGTTAATTAAGTACTGTCATGCCACTTTCAATGTGATTCTAAAATCCTCGGGTAAACTAGCCAACACCTGGAGTCCATACTTAAGGACCTATTCTTCTTTTTTTTTCTAATGTTTACTCTTGAGGGAGAGAGAGACAGAGTGTGAGTTGGGGAGGGGCAGAGAGAGAGGGAGACACAGAATCCGAAGCAGGCTCCAGGCTCTGAGCTGTCAGCACAGAGCCCTACGTGGGGCTTGAACTCACCAGCCGTGAGATCATGACCCGTGCTGAAGTCAGACGCTTAACTGACTGAGCCACGCAGGTGCCCCAAGGACCTATTTTTTACAGACAGACATACTTTGTGACATGCAGTGGTGAAATGGTTTTTATACTATTATATTACATATGTTACTATATTTTGTATGGATCGTCTGAGTTACAGACAGACATACTTTGTGACATGCAGTGGTGAAATGGTTTTTATATTATTATATTACATATGTTACTATATTTTGTATGGATCGTCTGAGCTTTGCTATAGATCGTGTTGTTAGATGTACTCTATAGTGAGCTAAAAATTATAGTATCTTTAAGCCATAAGAAATCACCTTAAAAATGAAAAGTCTCCATTTAAAAAAAACATTACTAGAAAAATGAGGATTTTACATTCAGCCAACAAATACTTGGATTCCCTAGGAACCAGCCACTCTTGGGGTCTGCGACAGGGAGGAAATGGAACCACAGGAACAGACTTCCTCACACAGTTTGCAGCTGAGCTGAAATCTGACCTTGGCCTTCCAACTGCAAATGCCATGTTCTCACCACCACACAACGAGTCTGCTTAATTGAGAACTGACTACTTTGTATTAACTACAGAGAAGGGAGTTAAATACTGCCTGGGGAACTTAAAATACCATCTCCAGTGCTCAGTTTAATGGGTCGGTACAACTGCTGATAAGATTTGGCTATTTCATTGCCATCGTGAGTCTCCTGACTGAGTGCACATATGTAGCACAACTGACTGAGTCTAGACTAGACTTTTCTTATAAAGACTGTCGTGAAATAAGATGATGTATGAACACAAATAAATGTAATGGGCTACCAGAAGCTCTCTTTGCATAAGTCAACATGTAAGGTGGCACATGCTTCTTGGGTGCATCTAAAAGCTAGATCCAGGGTCACTTGGATGGCTCAGGCGGTTAAGCGTCCGACTTCAGCCAGGTCACGATCTCGCGGTCCGTGAGTTCGAGCCCCACGTCGGGCTCTGGGCTGATGGCTCGGAGCCTGGAGCCTGTTTCCGATTCTGTGTCTCCCTCTCTCTCTGCCCCTCCCCCGTTCATGCTCTGTCTCTCTCTGTCCCAAAAATAAATAAACATTGAAAAAAAAAATTAAAAGCTAGATCCAGGGTCACTTGGATGGCTCAGGCGATTGGCTGAGCGTCCAACTTCAGCTCAGGTCATGATCTCGAGGTTCATGAGTTCAAGCCCTACATCGGGCTCTGTGCTGACAGCTCAGAGCCTGGAGCCTGCTTCAGATTCTGCGTCTCCCTCTCTCTCTCTGCCCCTCCCCACTTGTGCTCTGTCTCTCGCTCTCTTTCTCAAAAATAAATAAACATTAAAAGCTAGATCGACCAAATTTCAGTTTATATTACACAGGGTCTGATTGAGTCCTGGTTTTACATTATGCATTACTTAAGTGCTAAGAAGTCAACAAAGCTTCTGATCTATTTTCATTGTGGCATTTAAAGACGAAGGGAAATAACTATTCATGAATTCCCCCCATTTCAATGAGGAGAAGATCAGATCAGTAAAATCACATATAATTTAAGGCTCAATAACCCTGCTTCTTTGTAGACACTGGATCCACAAGTAAGCTGTCTGTTATGGGCTGTTTGTGCCTCCCTCCCCCTCCCCCAAATTTGCATGTTGATCCCTAACCCAGGGTGGCTGTATTTGGAGGGAAGGAAGAGGTAATTAAGGTTAAATGAAGTCATAGGAATGGGGCCCTGACCTGATAGGATCGGTGTCCTTAATGGAAGAGACATCAGACAACTAGCTTACATGTGCTTGCTTCCTCTCTCCGTGCCCATGCACGGAGGAAAGACCATGTGACGACACAGCAAGAAGGTGGCCATCGGCACATCAGGAAGAGTCCACACCAGGAACTGAATTGACCAGAACCTTGGTCTTGAACTTCCAGCCTCCAGAACTGTGACAAAATAAATTCCTGTTGTTTAAGCCACCCAGTCTGTGGTATTTTGTTACAGCAGCCAGAATCAACTAACTTACTGTCCTTGGATGAACAGCAGAAGCTGGCAATGTCTTAGGTTAGCAACAGCCTCAAACATGGCATCCTGAGAAAGTTATGTGGGTGATTTCCCATTCCATTAGCTTCTTTAAAAATCTTCAGAAGGGGGCAGGCACCTGGGGGGCTCAGCGGGTTAAGCATTCGACTCTTGATTTCAGCTCAGGTCATGATCTCACAGTTTTGTGAGACTGAGTCCTGCATTGGGGTCTGTGCTGACAGCATGGAGTGCTTAGGATTTTCATTCTCTCTCTCTCTCCCTCTTTCTCTCTCTCTCTCTCCATACTCTCTCTCTAGCTCTCTTTCTGCACCTCCCCTACTCCTGTTCTCTCTCACACACACACAAAATAAATAAATAAACTTAAAAAAAAATCTTTAGTGAAATGGCCATCCTCATACACTTGAAGTGCTAACTAAAATATAATAAAAGCACACAGGGTAATGTATCTATCAAGTATTTATTAGACACTATCCAATGGAAGCCCCATTACAATCAAATGTTCAAAACAGTCCAATATCCCTGCCCTTGTGGAGCACATCTTCTACAAGGGAGAAATAAACACTAAATACTGAAATGAGCCAGTACAATACAGATGTCCACCTGAGTAGGAGAAACCAAGCAGAGAAAGTGAACTGAAATTGTGGGGTGAGATATCGCTCTCTTAAATGGAGTGGATCAAAATGTCCTCCCTAAGATCACTGACATCTGAATGAAGATGAGAAGGCACCTGAGGGCAGGAATCAAGTTAGTTACATTAATTAGAACTGCATGTCATTATCATTACTCTGTGTTTGCAATCCTTACTATTGCAGCCCTATTTCTATTCCTAGATTCTATTTGAACATTTTTTTTTAACATTTATTCATTTTGAGAGTGAGAGAGACAGAGCGTGAGTGGGGTGGGGCAGAGAGAGAGGGAGACACAGAATCCAAAGCAGGCTCCAGGCTCCAAGCTGCCAGTACAGAGCCTGACAAAGGCTCGAACCCACAGACTGCGAGATCATGACCTGAGCTTAAGTTGGACGCTTAATGACTGAGCCACCCAGGTGCCCCTCTATTTGAAAATTTTTTTAATTCTGTGGAAACATATTCTTTAGAAAAGAGGTCACTTTGGAAATACACCAAAGTCCTTCTGTCCTTCTCTAACTGCAAGCCTGGAAACTATCCTGGCCCCTATGTATTTTTCCAGTCTCCTGTTTCATATTCTCCCCAAGAGCAGACTCTGTTGGGTTCTCTCGAACACGTGTTCCCTTCCCTAGTCCATTTTTCAGAGGCCAAGGCTTGTGTGTGGAATTGACTTGATCACCACACTGTAACAAAACCTGGCATAGTAACTGGTCTGTAACCCAGATCTAACCAGACCCAAACAGGTCATTTCACTGACCTCAGGGAACAACTCAGATGTGGGCAAAACCTAAGATAGGAAAATAAAAGCAAAGCGGAGTACCTTTGTTTGGTGAGAAACAAAAGGGAAAAAAGGAAGATTCCTTTCTCCAGCAGATGTATTTGGCAATGCGACATTCAGAACTGTCGTAGCCTTTGTTTTATTGATAATGGAAGAGAGCCTGGAATCAAGCTTCCTCTTAGGAGAGGAGAAGTGAATTACATAGGCATGTTATGGAGCCCTGATCAAACCATGCTTGAAACCTACAATCCCAGTAGATTTTTCAGACACGTTAAACAATACATTCCTATGATTATTTAATTCTGGGTGAGTTTTTTCCCTGCTTTATAGGGTCAAAGCAATATGAACTGCCATGTCCAAACACACACAAAAAAGTACACACATATGCAGATGTACACCTTAATGAAGCCGCATAATTGGGCTTTTTAAGAATCTCATTTGTACTACGGTCTTCCAGAATAAAATGAAATAACATACTTCTGCCTTAGCCACCCTGGAATGTCTTCACAACATGAAGTATTCCCTTCAATTTATCATTTTAATAGCTTCAATAACTCTCGTCCTCCACCACTTATTACAGAAGTATATTCAACCATTTCTGCTGTTAATTGGGTCTTGTATGCACTGGCACGCATATCCAAATACTTCCCTAGCGACTGATATTTTTGGTAGTACCTATACCTCATTTTATGTCAGCACCCAATTTCCAGAAGAGTCCACATCTGTTTTAGAACAAACATTTAAATAAGTGTTTTAATCAAAATGTTAACAAGGCTTTACAATGAGGCTATGATTTTCATGCTTTCCCACAAGTCACTGTAAGCACACTTACTCACTGCTCCAGGTAAATGCTGTTAATACTCTCAATAATTATTTGAGAAGTATAATCTATTAGTTACCATAAAATTGCTAATGGAATTATGCTATTGTTATAATTTTTTGATTTTTTAGTTTATGCTTGCTTATGTATCTGACATGTATTTTCATCATCTGTGTATTTATTTTCTACATCTATGATTACCAGCATATGTCATTTAAAAAGTCTTTTTTTAGGGGCGCCTGGGTGGCGTAGTCGGTTAAGCGTCCGACTTCAGCCAGGTCACGATCTCGCGGTCCGTGGGTTCGAGCCCCGCGTCAGGCTCTGGGCTGATGGCTCAGAGCCTGGAGCCTGTTTCCGATTCTGTGTCTCCCTCTCTCTCTGCCCCTCCCCCGTTCATGCTCTGTCTCTCTCTGTCCCAAAAATAAATAAACGTTGAAAAAAAAATTTAAAAAAAAAAAAGTCTTTTTTTAATGTTTATTTATTTTTGAGAGAGAGAGAGAGATAGAGCATGAGCAGGGGAGGGACAGAGAGGCGGGGGGGACACAGAATCCCAAAGCAGGCTCCCGGCTCTGAGCGGTCAGCACAGAGCCTGATACGGGGCTTGAACCCATGAACCATGAGATCATGACCTGAGACCAAGTCGGACGCTCAACTGACTGAGCTACCTAGGTGCCCCATAGCATATGTCATTTTTAATACTGATGAAAGTGAAACATTTCCAACTTCAATTAGCTGCTGCCTAAAACATTTAAAATCATGCCAATGCAGATTTTAAGATGTGTGTTAAATGCATTTTTAAATCAGAATGCATTTTTGTGTACCTACACAACTAGAAATCTCACATATAAGCGTAGAGACATCTTGACGTTGCAGAACAGAGTCCCCATTGGACTTGCATTCAATTAAAAGACGTGGTAGATGAGAGAAGTTCTAGTCCGTGTATGTGGGATATCACCGCTGGACGTACTCACACTATCATGGGCTGCTAATTTAAATAGTTCTAGGACAGGAAGGCAAATCTGTCTCAAATTTAAAGTTTGCAAGCAGTAGTGACAGCATGGTAGGCTCATGGGATGGAGAGGAGCATAGTGTGTGTGGAAAAGGAAAGTGAATGGCACTCGGCCAGGTGAAAAGAGGAAAAGCTACACAGGAAATGATGAGCTACTGTTGGGTGAGGCTAAGCTACTTTGAATCATATCCAAGCTGCAGTTTTAATGGGCAAATGTCAAGGATTTTGCTAGAAATTCTCGGATCTCATTCTAAAAAGGACTCTGCAATGCAGCCCAAACATGGTTTTTGCCTTTGATCAAAATAAAATATCAAATGAAAGTATAGCAGCAGTAAGACTATAATTCTGGTTGTGAGATTACAATGTAGACTTATATTTAAGATTTCTAAACAAGATAAATGAGTTGATGTTTTCCATTCTTATAATCAACTGGCACTAAGCTATGATTGACCAGGGCGGATTGAACAGACTTCTACTGTAAAAGGTAAACATTATTTATGAACTTATTTTTAAGCTCTTCTCTCATTTTGTAGGATTCTCGTTAATGAGAATTTTGTGGATGCCAGGATCCTACTTGCAAAATTATACCTGCAGGAATTATGCCTGCAAGTTATATATAAAAACCCAAATCCCTCCAAAATGTACGTTCATAAAGAGAGGACAGATATCACTAAGGAGTGATATACAGCCAGATGTGGAAATGACGTGAACATTGCTATGAGTGAAATGAAAATGCAAAAGAAATTGAAGTTAACTGAAAACCATAGAAAAATATGAAGCTTCTGTACCAATGAATTAAAATTAACATTAAATGTTAATTAAAACCAAATCAAGTATGCCATTCAGGTAACGAGGCTTGTGCCAGCAATTTGTTAATACGACGGGACAAGGTATGGAGCTCTTCACGCCCTCTGAGCATTTCAGCAAAAGCCCAGAACAGGGGTTCTAATGAGAGCAGCTGAATAGTGCTGAATAGCCGCCATCAGCCTCCTCCAAGACTTGTTAAGAGGTGGGGTCCTAACTTCGGGAAAGCAGAGGGGAAGTCTCCCTCCCACCCCTCATGTGACTGATGAGATCTCCAAGGTACCCACTGAGATATAAGGGGGTACCTGCAAGGAGGAGACACAGCTTCTCATTGCCCCCTGCTGGCCAGCTGAGCACATGAGCCCAAGAGCCCACCCTGGTCTCCACATAGAGCGTGCACAGAGTGCCCTTGCAAAGGCCTGGCAGGTGTCCCTGGGCCTGGGGCCGCACATGCACCTGGGGGCTGGCACATGTCTCATGCCTGGAGAAATCTGAAAACATATACAGTGTGGGAGACTCACCATAGGCCGGGTAAGAATAGATGAAGTCTGTTCATCCTTTCTTTGGTGAGAAAGGTGTGAACTTCCCATCAGCTATCTGGGGAAAACACAAGTTGCCCGGGCCTTTCAGAGGGATCTTGCTCCAAAGGCCTGCATGCTGGGGCAAGGAGACTACAAAAATAAGATGTGCTCGGGGGTCTTTTGTGCACAGGAGAGTTTAGGGGAGAGAATCCCAGCAGTTCGTGGATGTGTCACACATGAAAAGAACCGGGACCAGGGGTTCAGGCAGAACTAGCATCTGGGATGCCTCTCCTACGGGAGGCCTGCAGCTGGCTGACATCAGTACAACGGCTCTGCCTCTAAGGCCTTCTCCCAGGGGCCCAGCACTGCAGAAGCCGAGGGCAGCAGAAAGTGAGAAGGGAGGAGACAGCAGACAGCCAGCTGGGCTGGTGATTCACCGGCACAACTCCATCCCACTGGTCGGGGTGCAGAGCGCTTTGCCGGGTATCTATGATGGAAATTCAGAATCGAGCTGGACTGAATACATGAAAATTGTGTGTGGTTATTAAAATCAGACAGCTTCTCTCTTTGAAAAGACCGGGAGTCTCTACGCCATGTCTCCACAGAGAGGTCAGGGGATTCCATGGGGCATGCTGGAAGGCAGAGGCTACAGAGAGGCACAGGCTCTGACCTTGGGGATTTGGGCCCGTTTACTATGTTGGGTACCACGATGCAGCTCAAGCAATTCTAGGGCATTACGTAGACCAGCAGTACAAACACATTCTTTACACCTAAAAAAAAAACCCCACTATTATAAAATAAGAAAATTAATGCTTGGGAAGAAGCACATAAGCTGAAGACAGAAATTGAGGACACAGACTAAACTATAACTGCACTCAAAAAAGAAAAAGTCTCTGGAGAGTTTCAAAATTTGCCTAAGGAAATATATATATTATAGGACTTTCTTTTTTTGCACTTCTCCATCCATTATCAAAGCATATTATGTTTCAGAGGACAAAAGCATCATAAATTTAGCAGGTTATCACGGTTCTTAAACACATGCCAACTCATTAAACAACATGGAAATCTATTAACAATAATGAAAAAGTAGGAGGAAGGGACGGACAGATAGATGGAGATGAGGAAATGTACTGATTATGATGTGTCTAGACATTATTGCGAGGGCTTTAGCATTAACATAGTGATGCCCACGAATTCATTAATTCGCTAAGAGTATTAATTCCACCAACTGTGTATGAGCCCCATGAGCCAGTGTTTAGTTCCCACAGCTAGAAAGAGAGGGGGCATCTCATTTGAACTAGGCCAAATGGCTAAAGTACCTACAGTCTTCACCTCTAAGCTCTGTTGGTTTGAAGTGGCAAGGAAATACTAGAATAAGCAAGTTCAATAAAATGAGTGTACCAAAGAATATGTGTGTGTGTGTGTGTGTGTGTGTGTGATATACACACATCCAAAAGGGAAACCTCATATGTCAGCTAAAACAAAGCCTTGAGTACATACGTGGTCAACTTAAAAATGGAAATGCCAGGTATTTAGTTATAGCATGTTTTCTCTCCTCAGCAGGTAACTGTAGATGAGGAGGTAATGAGCACAGGGCAGAAGATATGATTTGTTTCCAAGACTTATTCCAAGGATGTTGGGCAAGGACGTGCATTACTGACTCCCTACTTCAAACAATGTCTGTAGAGTTGGAGTTCAATAAATAGTTAACTAAATAAGATGTGGTATATATATGTGATGGAATATTATTCAGCCATCAAAAAGAATGAAATCTTCTATTTACAATGACTTGGATGGAGCTGGAATGTATTATGCTAAGTAAAATAAGTCAGTTGGAGAAAGACAAACACCATATGATTTCACTCATTTGTGGAATTTAAGAAATAAAACAGATGAACAAATGTGAAGTGGGAGAAAAAGAGGAGAGAGGCAAACAAACCATGAGACTCTTTCTTATGTTTATTTTTTATTTTTGAGAGAGAGAGAGAGAGAGAGAGAGAGAGAGAGAGAGAGAGAGGAGTGAGCACATGTGGGGGAGGAGTAAAGGGAGAGGAAGACACAGAATATGAGGCAGACTCCAGGCTCTGAGCTGTCAGCACAGAGCCCGACGCGGGGCTTGAACTTACGGACCGCGAGATCACGACCTGAGCTGAAGCTGGACACTTAACCAACTGAGGTACCCAGGTGCCCCCACAAAAGACTCTTAATGAAAGAGAACAAATGGAAGGTTGACGGAGGGAGGTGGGTGGGGGATGGGCTAGATGGGTGATGGGCACTCAGGAGGGCACTTATGATGGGCACTGGGTGTTTATGTGAGTGAGGAATCACAGAATTCTACTCCAGAAGCCAGTATTGCACTGCATGTTAACTGAAATTTAAATTTAAAAAAATTAATAGTATTATGCTAGGCTTTGTGAATGTGAGAGAAAAGAAGGAATACAGAATCTAAAAGAAACAAGTGCCTGTCTTTATCTTCTTAATGGGAGAAAAATAACTGCACAACCTCAAGTAGTTTTCTCTCCTGATAACTTGTGGGGAACTGTCTGAATTCTAGCGGATCCAGTCTCTGCAGCTATGAGGCAGCAACTAGTAAGTTTTTATGACTTTCTTCTCCATTTGGGCCTGACTGAAGACACACTGAGGAGTGGAGGCAGGTGAAGCAAAGACTTCAAAGGGATTTGCCCTGTTTCTCACAGACTATGGGTGTATCCATGTAACCTACTGGCTACAGTTTTTATCGCAATACAATAAATATACTTTGAATAATCAAACTACAGGAATAACAAAAATACTAGAGTATATATATATATATACACACATATGTGTATATATATGTGTGTGTGTGTGTGTGTGTGTATATATATATATATATCCTCTTTCCCCTATATATATATACACACATATGTGTATATGTGTGTGTGTGTGTGTGTGTGTATATCCTCTTTCCCCTATATATATATATATATACACACATATGTGTATATATGTGTGTGTGTGTGTATGTGTACATATATACTAGAGTGAGTATCTATCTATCTATCTATCTATATATATATATATATCTGTATATATATATATCTCCTCTTTCCCCATTACTATTTTTATTTTCCTGAGCTGAAGCCATTGGTCGATCAGTTGCTGGAAAATTGAATTTTACTACAATGAGGTGACTCTGGCCAGATTAAACAATTTAAATAGTCGAATGGAGTCTTTACCTGTATGTCTATCATCAGTACTTGGTATTTCAGAGTCTGACCTACCCCTCTTCCTTCCCAAGATGCTGCCCAGTTGGTACGTGAGCTGGGTGCAAGGCTAGGGGACATGGACTCTGAACACTCTGACAGCCCCTGTTGGGGTGTTGTTCACCAGCCGGGGAGCTGAGGGTTGTTGGTGCTCTCCCTCACCATTCTGTCAGGTTTTGCTACAGAAGCTGGAGGCTGGGGAAACTTCACAATCTCTTCTCAGTCTCTGGTTAGGAAGGCTCGATTATCTTCCTTGCAACTCAGGTGAATCAACAGGTATTCTCAATCCTCTTGAGGGCTGGATGAATCCAGACCAAAGCCATCTTTGCTGCATTCTGGATTTCAGGGCCCCTCTGCCTGGCCTTGGCGACACCTTCGGAAACTGTCCGGGAAGAGTCTCAGCAGACTCCTGGGCCCTGTCACGGCAGCTCATGACTTCACGCCCTGCTAAGGGGATCTCAAGGTGGCATGGGAGAGCTATAGCACAAGCCTTCACTCTTCACAATTTACTTTGATGAGACTGTTCTTACAGTCTTTCACAGCAAAGCCAGCTCTTCTCTTACTGCTAAATAAAGAGCCCTCAATAGCCCTCAGCCACTGGCTTTCTCTTTCTCTTTCTTATATTTATCTAACACGGCCCCTCCCTTCAGAACTTCTGGATGGAAGAGGGGACACAGGGCCCCTTTCCTACACTGACCGATGCAGAAGATGTGAGCTCCCAACCTCTCATCCGATCCAGATTCAGATATGAAACTCTACAGTCTAATCTGCCCATCCTTGTTATCAGTGTGGTACAGGGGATTACAGACAAGGAAAATCCTTTCATGTCTATCCATCCCATGGCATTCGTGATTCTGTCATGCTAAAAGATCAAGAAAGTCTACTTGAGAGCCAAAGCTGATTCTCCACGCTGGGTGTATCTAATATCTCCTTCCCTGGAACTAGAAACCTTAAAGCCCAAACAGAAGGAAGATAGTGGAATGGAACAAGTCTGCAGGTGGAAGTTAAAATGCATCACCTTTATATTTACAAAATATTACCCGTATGATATTAGTTTCTGTCCCAAAATTAATAGCACTGCCTGTATTTACAAAATGCCATGGTAAATTCGTATTGTGACAACAGTCCCAACTCTCTAGGATGTGCTCGTGAAGGGTTTCAGATTTTCAGATGAAATTCTCTTGGCCATCCACCCTACATACAGGATTTACTTTCTTGGTTTACAGAATTGTTTCAATTTAGATTCTTCCTATTTGGTCTGTAAATTAATGTGCTTACTCTGATATAAAGTCTTCTGTGAATGTGGCACTAAGACAGCTGTTGTTTTTCTGCTAAACAAGTTTGAGTAAATCACTCAAAACTTCAGGCGTTGTATGAGGCGGGTTTTAAAGGATACTCACTCTCTATACTTGCACTAAATGCCAGGTTCAGTTCATTTGTGGGCTATTTGGCAATAGTCTGACGGCCCCAGGATTACCATGGCAACAGAAATCATCCTCCATGGTAAATTAAGCTTTCAGAGGGCTGTACAATTCACAAATTAGCCACCATTTATTGGGCAAAATACTAATGTCTATGATATTCTCTGACAATGTTTTCCATGTTATTATAAAAATAAAATATCTATGTATACCTTTAAGTCATATGAATTTTTTGTGGATAATATAACTTTGATCAGTTTATCAAAACACTGTTCTCTGTTATTTTCATATTGATTTTTTTAAACATATGTAACATATAAAGTAAAGGCCTAAAACTCACTTGTCAGAATTTGGTAAATGATGGGGGGGGGGGCAGTGGCGCTTGTCTGGCTCAGCCAGTAGAGCATTTAAGACTCTTGTACGAGGAGTTGTGGGTTCGAGCCCCACACTGGATGCAGTGATTACCTAAACATAAAATTTAAAAAAAGAACTTATTAAATGGTACACTTAAGTTTATTTGTGCCATTTTACATAACTTTTACCTAAGAAAGAAATACTAAGTCCTACTTGGTGATATGCAACCAGCATTAAAGTATTGATAAGTATTTAAATATATAGTGTTTGTAAGTTGATAAGTATTTAAATATATAGTGAATATAGAGTACTTAACACCCACAACTTACCTTTTCTTTATTGTAAGTTACCCTATTATTTCACTTTGTCTCCATTCACAGCAACAATTTAAGAAAAGAATATGTCTAAATTAAACTGTCTCTTGCTTCTGGGGTGCCTGGGTGGCTCAGTTGGTTAAGCGTCCCGCTCTTGATTTCGGCCCTGGTAATGACCTCACAGTTTGTGAGATTGAGCCCTGTGGCAAGTTGCGCACTAACAGCACAGAGATTCTCTCTATCCCTGCCTTTCTGCCCCTCCCTGCTTGCTCTCTCTCTCCTTGGACAAATAAACCTTTTTCTAAAACTGTCTCTTTTTCTATATATGCCTCTTTTTGTGTGCGTGGAGAAAGCAAATTTTGTATGCAAATTTCAAGCATACATTTTTTACTAACTATGGTCACCATGCTATATACATACATCTCCAGCACTTACTCATCTTGTAACTAAAAGTTGGTAGCCTCTGACCAATATCCCTCCATTTCTCCCTGCCATCCAGCCTCTGGTAACCCCATGTCTACTCTCAGTTTGAGTTCAACTTTTTTTAGATTCCACATATAAGTGAGATCGTGCAGTATTTGGCTTTCTGTGCCTGGATTCTTTCACGCAACATAATGTACCTCTATAAGCTTCACCCCTATTGCTACAAATGGCAAGATTTCCCTATTTCTTTCAAGATTTAATAATATCTAATTATGTGTGTATATACATTTATCCACATTTTCTTGATTCACCTGTTGATGGACGCTTATCATTTCCATCTTCGTTACTGAATAATGTTGCAATGAACCTGAGAGTGAAGATATCTCTTCAAGGTACTAATTTCATTTCCTTTGCATATGTAATCAGAAGAGCGGCCAGATCATAGGGTGGTTCTGCTTTTAGTTTCTCGGGAACTCTTCATTCTGCTCCCAATCAGGCTATGCCAAATTATAATCCCACCAACTGTGAACAAAGGTTCCCCTTCTCCATATTCTCACCAACATTTGCTTTCTTTTGACTTTCTGATAACTTAGCAGATATAATCTGAACAGACGCGAGGTTATATCTCATTGTGGCTTTGATTTGCATTCCCCCAATAATTTGGTATTTCAAGCATCTTTTCAAGTACCTGGGGCAATAATCTATATTCAGGTCCTTTACCACTTTTTAATCAGGTTTGGGGTTTTTTGTGTGTGTTTGTTGGTTTATTTTCTATTGAGTTGATGAGCTTCTTATATATTTTGGCTCTTAGCTCCCTATCAGATATTTGGTTGTGTTTTCATTTTGTCACCGGTCTCCTTTGCTGTGCACCAAGTTTTTAAATTTTTTTTTTTTCAACGTTTATTTATTTTTGGGACAGAGAGAGACAGAGCATGAAGGGGGGAGGGGCAGAGAGAGAGGGAGACACAGAATCGGAAACAGGCTCCAGGCTCTGAGCCATCAGCCCAGAGCCCGACGCGGGGCTCGAACTCACGGACCGCAAGATCGTGACCTGGCTGAAGTCGGACGCTTAACCGACTGCGCCACCCAGGCGCCCCTGCTGTGCACCAAGTTTTTAGACTGAAATAGTCCCATTTGTTTACTTTTGCTTTTTGTTGCCTGTGTCTTTGGTGTCACATAAAAAAATTCGTTATCAAGCCAATGTCAAAAAACATGTCCCCTATGTTTTCTTCTAGGAGTTTTACAGTTTCTCGTCTTAAATTCAAATCTTTAATCCATTTTGAGTTCGTCTTTGCACAGGGTGTAAGACAAGGTCCAATTTCATTCTTTTGCATCTAGATATCCAGTTTTCCCAAGACTATTTATTTATTTATTTATTTATTTTAACGTTTATTTATTTTTGAGACAGAGAGAGACAGAGCATGAACGGGGGAGGGTCAGAGAGAGGGAGACACAGAATCTGAAACAGGCTCCAGGCTCTGAGCTGTCAGCACAGAGCCCAACACAGGGCTCAAACTCACGGTCTACGAGATCATGACCTGAGCCAAAGTCGGCCACTTAACCGACTGAGCCACCCAGGCGCCCCATGGACTTTTTATTGAAGAAACTATCCTTTCCCCATTGTGTATTCTTGACACTTTTGTTGAAGATGAGTTGAGACTTTATAAGTGCAGGTTTATTTCTGGGCTACTTTGTGCCATTTGATCTATTTGTCTGTTTCTATGCCAGTATCATACTATTCTGTTTATTATAGCTTTGTAATATAGTTTGAAATCAGGTGTTGTGATGCCTCCCTCATTTTTTCCTCTTTCTCAAGATTGCTTTGGCTGTTCAGAGTCTTTTGTGGTCTCACAAATTTCAGGATTTTTTTTCTGTGTTTGCAAAAAATGCTATTGGCAATTCTTTTTTTAATGTTTACTTTTGAGAGAGAGAGAGAGAGAGGGCGCACATGGGCAAGGGGCAGAGTGAGGGGGACAGAGGATCCAAAGCTTGCTTCATACTGACAGCAGGGAATCTGATGTGAGACTCAAACTCACAAACCGTGAGATCAGGACCTGAGCCTAAGTCAGACACTCAACTGGCAGGTTCCCTTGCCATTGGGAATTTTCATAGGGATTGCACTGAAACTGCACTTTGGACAGTATGGACTTTTTAACAGTATTAAATTGAAATATATGACCACAGTGATTGATCTATGGAAGCTTCCGGATAAAACATGGCTCCTTTGTAAACCACAATTCAGTAACTGATTAACCGTCAGCCATTTAAATTCTATTTTCATTGAAATACACCTTTAAATTAACCAAGTTACCCAAAATAAGAAAACAAAAAATTGAGCTTAGTAACGGTGTGTTGAAAGTTTTTCCTCATTAGGAGAAGATTCCTCATTTGTCCAGTAATGATATATAATACTGATAAAGCCCATTTATGCCGTAGAAGTATTTTACATTTATTACTTTATGTAAACTTTAAAAACTATCAATATGATTGCACTGTTATCTCCATTTGAAAGAGAAGAAATGGGCCTCAGCAACGTGTAGTAAGGAGCAGAAAGAGAATTTGTATTAAATCATACCCTGCCCTCTATGTTACACGTCTTCCATTCAGTTCCTTAATAACTGTCTTGGTCTGTATTTCCAACACTATGTTTTGGAAGGTTGTCATAAATTATGGTACAATTTGAATCGAGAAGAAATATAGCCGAGAAGACATTCTGGTGACACGATTAAAAAATGATGAACGGTGTATGACTTTCAAATTCGCCAAAGCAACTGAATTCTAGGATAAAGAATCACAGTCTAAGCAAAGATTCAAATGGTACCTGGTTTGTGTCACAAATGATTGTTTCAGGATAGCAAGCAGACTCTCTGATAGGCCCCACAGCCTAGTATTCATGGCCGGTGTAATCCCTTCTCCATGAATAACTTCCCTCTAACCAACAACAGGAGACACTGATACAATGTCATTTCCATGAATAGGTTAAAGGTTGTGACTTTGTACTTCTAGTAGACTCTCTATGGCTTCTTTGCTTGCACATAGCGATGAAGCAAGCTGTCATACTGGAGAGACCAACCTGGCAAGGAGCTGAGGGAAGTCACTGGCCAAAAACCAATGAGGATACGAAGACCTCGGGCTGGCACCTGCCAGGAACTCAGAGTCTACTAAGAACTACTGATTGAAAAATGGATGTGTATCTTTCCCCAGTCAACCCTTCAGATGAGACTACAGATCATGATTCAGTCCTTGTGAAAGACGATGAAACAGGAGGCCCATCCAGTCCATGCCCAGTTCCTTACTCATAGAAATTGTAAGATGATCAGTGTATTTCCATAACTGCTAAAATTTGCATTTTTATTACAATGCAATGATAGATACAATATCGCCGTTGAAATAATTCAATTATTCTAACTACTGATGATTATATTAAATTCTAATTTCCTTCAATCCATATCTTGTGCATAATTTTAATACTTGTATCAACAATTGACATGTATATTGAACTAAATTAATGAGGATTATGTTCAAAAGTAGAACACTGATTAATAGGAGATAAATTAAAGAGCTACACATGGTGAATATTTCAAACTTTGATGCTTAGTGCCCTCCAAAAGGAAGATGAAAAGATCAAATTAAGGAAAACCACAAATGAAGCATGCAATTTTCCCCAATTACTGTGCTTTTTGAGTTTGGGCTGGGTTACATTAGATTATTAGAGTCAATCAGCAATTTGTTGACTCAATTTTATTCTCAAATATTTTCAAAGAAAATATCTCATTATTTATTTTTTTTTAATTTTTTTTCAACGTTTATTTATTTTTGGGACAGAGAGAGACAGAGCATGAACGGGGGAGGGGCAGAGAGAGAGGGAGACACAGAATCGGAAACAGGCTCCAGGCTCTGAGCCATCAGCCCAGAGCCCGACGCGGGGCTCGAACTCACGGACCGCGAGATCGTGACCTGGCTGAAGTCGGACGCTTAACCGACTGCGCCACCCAGGCGCCCCTCATTATTTATTTTTTTAGCTTATTTCTAAAAGCATTACAGCCATGGTTACTGAAATACACTAGTAGCCTACCCAATTTATTAATCAGTGAGGATATTTTCATATCTGAAGAGAATAAAAACCGAAGTGTAACTATCAGCCAGTAAAAAACAAAACAGAACAATTTTTTTAGCTGCTACATGGCTTATTTCATTAAGCAAATTAAAGTTATATATACAAAACAAAAATTTCATAAGGTAGAAGGATATACTCATATCAGTGAGAAGTTTGGATGAAGGCATAATTCATGATAAACTATAAATGTTTCTAGGCTATTTGGTACTTCTTCAGTGCCATATTATACTATAGTATTTTTAAAATTGTATCTTGGTGGCAATTATGAATGACATCCAGGGAAACGCTTACATGAAAAGTGTTGTACACAATCTGAGGCATTTCTAAACACTAAATTCCAAAGATTATATAGCTACGCTCTGTCACCAGCATCCTCATCACAGATCTCTTCATTAAAATGGATACACACGAGCATAAAGTTAAACAAAGTTTTGCTCTCTTAAGCACTTTTCACAATAACATCAATAGCAAAATAACAAAACAGTACTGGCAATATTAAAAAAAATTGCTATCATCAGAAAGAAAATCACTAAGCCATCAAGCATTCCTGATGTATACTCACTCGTGAGTATGCAACCTGGATACTCAGCAAAACAAGCCAAACGTAGAGTCCCTCTGCCTGACACATGGACAGAAAGGCACTAGTGAGCGTTTTGTCTGTTTGTATCATTTGACTGTTGGCCTGTTTTGGATAGTCAACTGATGAGTTACAATTATTATCTCGAAGTACAGCAAGTAGGACTAAATGGCTTAAATAATTCTTAAAATGATAACTTTTAAAACATTGCTTATACTGATAGAGAAGTACATGAAAGGTGTTTAAAACTGCTACATCTGAGAAGTATAAAATATGTCAGGTGAGCTTGATGGAAGGTTTGGAACAGACAAGGAAGGGGAAGAAGCAGTGTAATTGCAAGGAAGTGGTTATATCGCCCGTATCCTGATACACAGGCAAAGAGGGGTGCTCCGCCGATAGATACCATTGCATTCTGAGATCTAATAGTCTTAGGAAATATGGATAATGTCACAATTGTAATGTCACCTTGTCCCCAGGTCCCTCAGGATCCATCCAGACTTGAACAGAAATGACTTATACAGAAATGGCTGTTTCTGCCAATGGGAAGTCACTCCATAAACGTCCTTAGTACCACAGTCAAAAATTCAGTCGATAGACGTACAACACAGCCCTCATGCCACGCTCTGTTCACATAGGAAGGAAACGCATTGCAGGGAGGTCAACAAATGCTTTCACTCCGGGGTGGATAGAAGGGTAGGTGCTGGCAGCAATAGGGGGGAAAAAAGCGTCTCCCTTGAGGAGGAGAAGAAGAGGTAACCCCCCGTCGTACCATCTGCAGGAAGCAGATGAAGAAAAAGCACTAGACCAAATTCCACATCATAATAAAAACCAGCTGCAGATTAAGCAGAGAGGGGAACAATCTCAATCTGATAAAGAAGATCTAGAAAAAAACTTCTAGGTAAAATCACTTTATGATTAAAGACTTGATGATTTCCCCTAAGAGTGAAGGCACAGTAAGAATGTACACCGTCACCACTTTTATTTAACATTATACTGAAAGTCTAGCTAGTGATATAAAATAAAAAAATAAATACAGGATACATTGTTTCCAAAGCCAGAAATGAAACAGTAAATACTCATAGACAACATAACTGGTTATGCAATGATTTCCAAAGAAACTACATACAAGTTACTGGAACTAGGGATGCCTGGGTGGCTCAGTCAGCAAAGCATCTGACTCTTGATTTTGGCTCAGGTCATGATCTCACAGTTTGGAAATCAAGCTGCACGTCGGGCTCTGTGGTGATAGCGTGCCTGCTTGGGATTCTCTCTCTCCTTCTCTCTGCCCCTCCCCTGCTCATGCTCGCACATGCATGTTCTCTCTCTCTCTCTCTCTCTCTCTCTCTCTCTCTCTCAACATAAATAAATAAACTTTAAAAAAAGTTACCAAATAAGTTGCCTTAGCAAGACTGCAGGACTCTGCTTACTATAGAAAAAAAAAATGAACAATTGGAAATTGAAATTAAAAATTCTACTCATAGTATCAAAGCATTATGAAATATGTAGGGGTAAAAGTCATAAGATAATTTCAAGACTTATGCAGTGAAAATTATAAAGCAATGAAGTAGGAAATTTTTTAAATGTTATTTTTTTCATGGATTGGAAGACACAATATCATATGTCTCCAAATTAATCTTTAAATTCAATGCAATCCTGGGGCGCCTGGGTGGCTCAGTCAGTTGGGCGTCCAACTTCAGCTCAGGTCACGATCTCATGGACCGTGAGTTTGAACCCCACGTCGGGCTCTGGGCTGATGGCTCAGAGCCTGGAGCCTGCTTCCGATTCTGTGTCTCCCTCTCTCTCTGCCCCTCCCCCATTCATGCTCTGTCTCTCTCTGTCCCCAAAATAAATAAACGTTAAAAAAAAATTTTTTGGGGGGGCGCCTGGCTGGTGCAGTCGGTTAAGCGTCCGACTTCAGCCAGGTCACGATCTCGCGGTCCGGGAGTTCGAGCCCCGCGTCAGGCTCTGGGCTGATGGCTCACAGCCTGGAGCCTGTTTCCGATTCTGTGTCTCCCTCTCTCTCTGCCCCTCCCCCGTTCATGCTCTGTCTCTCTCTGTCCCCAAAATAAATAAACGTTGAAAAAAAAAAATTTTTTTTTAAAAATTTTTTTTTAAATAAATTCAATGCAATCCTAATCAAAATTTCGGCATTCTTGGCTGTAGAAATTGACAGGTTGACGCTAAATTTTGCATGGTAAAGGAAAGGACCAAGATTAATAAAAAAAATATTTTGAAGAGTGCCTCAGTGGCTCAGTACATTGAGCATCCGACTCTTGACTTTGTCTCCCATCATGATCTCAAGGTTCATGAGTTTGATCCCTGTGTTGGGGTCTGCGCTGACAGTGAGAAGCCTTCTTGGGATTTTCACTCTCTTCCTCTCTCTCTGCCCCTCCCCTGCTGGCTCACTCACTCTCTCTCTTTCTCTCTTTCTCAAAATAAATAAACTTTAAAAAACTTTAAAAAAATTTTTTTAAAAGAAGAGCAAAGTTGAAGAACTTCTAGTACCTCATTCAAGACCTAATAGGAAGCTACAATAATTAGGGCCATGTGTCTCTTTGACATAAGAATGGAAACAGAGAAGGAGTGAATAGAAGAGAATTCAGAAATACACCCACTCATATACATGGGTCAATTGCTTTTTCACAAATGTGCCGACGAAACTCACTGGAGATAGGAAAATCCTCTTAACAACAGAAACTTGACGTATTTTTAAGCATAACAAGAGCCTCACACCATATATAAAATACCGAACTAAAAGGATCACAAACCCTAATGTAAAATTTAATGTGTTAAAAACTCTAGTAGAAAATGCAAGAGAAAGTCTTTATAGTCCTGAGTTAGGCAAAGATTTCAAACAAATGACCCAAAAGATATGAGTCATCAAAGAGAAAAATTTTAAATAGAACTTCATTAAAATATAAATGTTCCAGTCTTTGAGAGCGATATACTGTCCAGAAAGTGAAAAGACAGGCCATAGATTGGGAGAAGATATTTCCAAAGTATGTAACTGATGAAAGACTTGTGTCCAGCAGATAGAAAAAACTCCTACTGCTCTGGAAAGTAGAACAACACAACTAAAACAACTGGCCAAAGTTTTGAACGGACACTTGGCCGAAAAAGCAATCGATATACTAAGGGCAACATCTGCAGCTGTTAGGGAAAGGCAAAACAAATGCACAATGAAACCCCACTACCTACCTGCTGATATGGATAAAGTAGAAATCTACTGAAACTAGAAAGTGCTGACGAGGATGTGAAGAAACGGGAACTCTTAAACATTGATGGTGGGAATGGAAAAGTGCACAGCAATTTTATAAGAGTTTGGTGATTTTTGAAAAATTAAAAAACACACTTAAGCGTATGACCCACCAACCCCTCCACACACCCCCGGCATCTATCTACTCGAGAAATGACAACATACGTCTGGTATCTGTGTGCAAAAATGTATAGCAAATTTATTCACAATAGTTAATAACCGGAAACAGTGTACAAGTCCATTTAACTAGTGAATGAATAAACAGATTCTGAATACATCCAAACAGGATACCAAATAGCAATTTTTTATTGCACTATCGATGCAAGATACAAAATCGTATGCATTCCGCCGAGCAAAAGAAGCCAGACATTAAGGGTTATGTACACATAATATGAACCTCTCACATGAGACCCTGAAAAAGGCAAGATTACCGGGACAGAAATCAGATGGGGTTGCCAAGGGCTGGGGACAGAAAGCAGGGATGGGGTAAGACAAAGCTCTGTGTAACAATAACTGTTCCGTATCTTACTTTGGGTGGCAACTATAACACTACACGTTTGCCAAAACTCATTGGATTTCAACGTAAAATATGAGTTTTATTGTATGTATGTTATACACCAAATCTTCAATGTATCTGGAAGCAATCCTGAGTTAAAAATATACATTAATCACACGGCAGATCTACAGGACCGTGGCAGCACAAACTAAACATTTGTGGGAGAGGCACAGAAGCCCAAAAGGAGGGACGAGAGTAGTCTGCTCTCTCCGAGCAGCTAGGGAGCAGCCCAAGGTAAAATCTAAGAAAAAGAGGACCTTGGGGAATAAAATAAGGCACGATGATGAAAAACTAACAATCTTAATATTTGCACCATCAAAATCCTTGCAAAACTATTAAGACAGGCCCTTAGTAAACCTATGCATTTGAAAATAAACACTTTACAAAATAACATCATGATCTCTCCCTCTGCTTCTCTCTCCCCCGGGTCACCCATGTTTACTTTTACCTACGACACCTACAAGCACTGGAATCGATAGCTTTTTCCTATGCATTCCAATTTTTCTTCCCTGGAGACCATGAGAAGCTCAAACAAGAAAGCGTCCAGGGTTGATTTCCCAAAATAAGACACTAATCGGAAAGGCCTCAGTTAAATCAGAATACATGAATACCCGTGTGTCCTACAGGGCCTTGAGTTGGATACCAGTGTGTGTGGTCTTTTATCACATCACAGAGAAATAAATTCTGATTCCCACACCGGAAACCAGAAGGACAGGGGCACCTGGGTGGCTCAGTTGGTTAAGCGCCCAACTTCAGCTCAGGTCATGATGTCATGGTTTGTGAGTTTGAGCCCCACATCGGGCTCTGTGCTGACAGCTCGAAGCCTGGAGCCTGCTTCAGATTCTGTGTCTCCCTCTCTCTCTGTCCCTCCCTTCCTCACACTTCTCTCTCTCTCTCTAAAAGTAAACATAAAACAAACAAACAAACAAACCAGAAGTAAAAACACAGGTGACAAGACCTTCCAAATCTCATTTCACAGGTCTTTCCGCTTCTCCCCTCTTAACACTACATTCCTTGTCAGAAACTGAGAACTACAGAGCATTTGAACATAGATGGACATGGAGAGGAAGAGAAGAAGAATGCACTGAGCACCTTCTCTGCGCTGGGCTCTGGGCTTATCCTGCCCTGTGCACGGTGTCCGCTCAACCTTAACGGCCCCCAGCACTGGGCCTCCTCCCTCTCAAGTGAGGCTGTAACACTCCCAGAATCCACTCAATACGTAGTGGGCTCTAAACACGATAAATGGCAATTTAATATCAGTAATTGATAATCATAAAAAGACAACACCACCTTTGGAAGATAAATTAATTTACCTGTTTAAAAGAATTCATTTCCAGCCAATTGTTCTGACACAATATCTAACAGGAGCTCATTTAAATTAAATTAAGTTAATCTAATATTTAAGATAGAAACCAGTGAAGAGTCTATGTACCTCCATAGAAGTAAAATCGAAACCAGATGCTAGAATTTCTGCAGCACTCACTCCTTGTATTGTCCCTCTTAATTAGTAAAGAATCTCCGTAAGATTATTCATCATAGAATCCAGTGGATGTCATGCCACATGTTCATTCTTAGAAAACAACATGCGAACCGTATCTATTCATGGAGCACGTGACCATGTCAGAAGGATCGTGAGATGTTTCTTTAGCTGATACCGACTGTAAAATGCTCACTTTCAGAAGTCACATACCATTTTTATCGACTGTCATTCAACTGGAAATACATATACACATCTGTGTATATACGTACATGCATGTATCTATGTACATATCCTACACATACACGCGTATATGATACGTTTCTGCAAGTCCAGAGAAGTTTGGAAATTCACTGTTGTGGGTTTCCCCCAAAGTATCCACAGCCTCTCTGTAGAATAAGCCTTCGTGTAACTGTTATCAGGACTCCACCTTCTCCCTTACTTTTAGGTCTCATGTTTTTAAAATTTTATTTATTAACAGGCAGTAACGTTAACTTTTTGTGTACAGTTCTATAAACTGTAACGTATGTATAAGTTTGGATAGCCACCACCCTTCACCACAAAGACACAGAACAGATCCTCCACCAATAAATGCCCTCCTCCCTTTGTCGGGCACCCTCCTCTCACCCTAACCACTGGCGCCCAATGACCTGCTGTCTGTCACTTGCAGTCATTACCCTCCCATAAAGACCGCATAGATGGGGCCAAATAAGAAATAAGAGCTAAACTTTTAAAACTGGCTTCTGTCTAACATGCTTTTTAAATTGTAAGTATGTAGTTAGAACATTAGTTCCAGCGATCAATATTTGAGGAACAAAGCTGGTAACATCCCCTGACCTTAGTGCTTTTATGGAATGTTCAGCAAATTAGGTTATTTATTTTTTGTTTTAATCAGCATAGGAGAAGGCAGGAAAGACTAGTCACTGTGACATGTGGCAATGCGGAATCTCAATTCATAACCGAATGGTCATGCCACTGGCCTAACTGCTGGATTTTAAGTAACTGGTTCCGTCCGTGTTGCCTTGGCTTCTTTTAGTATGGGGATCTTTCGGAACCAATCAGATCCCTTGGACGAGAAGTAGGAGGTTTTTGCTTCCGCTTTTCTTGAAGAATGCTTAATCTTTCCTTGAATCTTTTTTGTCTCAAAGGCTCAACACGTTCTAGAGTGAGAAAATAATGCATACAATTTCTGCTCATGGATATCCTCAAAGTCCAACCAGTTATTGGAATTTCGGGTCACGTTTTGGGACATAATCAATTCTGAAAACCGTCAAGTGTATAATACTTTCGCTCTTATTAACATTTCCAGGCCCCTTCCTCTTGTTCATCACAATAGCCACTGTCTATGATCAGCTCTCACTGCCTTGAGCTCAGGCTACCTCCCGGTTACTGTCCTCCTGACTCTGGCCCCCTCACCAAGAGGGGACAATCAGTTTTACACACAGCTTCTGTTCTGAAAGCACCACTCCCATTCTTCACGCTTTCCCTCCCTTGTATCCTCATGTTCCCTTCTCGGAGAAACTGCACTTCCCACCATGCCAGATGGAGCCTCAGATCTCACATATTCTCCTCTCCCCACGGAGAAGCTTCATAATTCTCCACGAGTCAGGCCTTCACTTCCACCAAAGTCCCAATTCCTGGGACTCACTCACGCTTCTTGGGATTCCTTTTCTGCTGTCTCCACATTTTTAGATTCCCCTAGCTGTCCTTTAAGGACTCTGGAAGCAGCAGGCACATTTATTTTACGTCTTCTCTGCCAGATGTGAAGGAAAGCATGTTCTAGAGTAACAGTTCCCAAACAGGTGTGTAGTGAAGTTTGTGGGGAGATTTGGTAAAAACACAGAGGCCCAGGCCCCCTAAATGAACACCTGCCTTTTGTTATGACTTAGGAGCTCTCCCAGCAAAGATTCTGATTCATGTGGACGTCTGAAAAAGACTGCTATGGACAGGGAGTACTATGATTAAGCTGCCTCAGAAAGTTTCGCGTAAATGACAACTTAAGTTCTACGTTGTAGAATCAAAGTCAGGCCCTGGAACAAACTGACCCAACTCATACCCCACTTGCTGAACCTATTTTGAAATTTTGTTTATTCTCAAGATTCTTTGCTAGAATATGAGAGTAGCAATATTAAATATTATATTGCATCCATTTATGAGATAGACTTTTTCACACCTGAATGCCTTTGATATTGGATTATGCCTTAAAATCTGCATCTTAAAAACACTGGTCAGCACTGTGTAACAATAGTGTATCTTTCAATTAAAATTCAAAAGTAAGAAAATCTTACTCTAACTCAAAGTTAAAAGTTACAAGTCAATTAATATTATAGAAATAAAGTAGTAGAATGGTACAATATTACAATGATTGACTTAATTCCATCTGGAATATTACACCTAGAAGTATAAAAGATCTTCAGTAAAATCTTGAGTCTAGACTGTGTCTAGCCGCCCCTCACAAATCTGACTGGAAGACACAGACAGCTGGGAGGGGGTCTCTCAAGATGCTACAGGGTAGTCAGATTTCTCACCTGCAAGCTCAGGGCTCCAAAGGTGGGTGTCTCCAGAGAGAGAAAGTTAAAGAAAGAGACAGAGCCTACAGAAACTACTAAGCTCTTTAAGACCTAACCTAGGCACTGACGAGTCTGTGGCAACATATTTGTTAGAACTGAGTCACTAAAGCCAGTCTCCATTCAAAGGAAGATAACTAAATTTGTGGATATGTTTTAAAACTGCCACAAAGAAAGGAATTTTTAAAATGTTATCATTCTCTGAATACTAAAGTCAACTCTTCTATTTTAAATAATCTCTACTGGGAAAATTAATCACCGAAAAATCTGGTATTTCATAAAAAAAGTTGTAAGAGTTACTGCAATATTTTTGATAAGTAGAAAAAATCACAACTACATGTAAGTATTCTGCTGAAACAAACAGAACTCTAAACAACCTTAAAAAAAAAGTAAATAAAACCCAACAACCCAAGGATATACAATGCATGTCTTTCCTAAATAAAAACTGGATCAATACAAAAATCTCTCCATAAAGTTGCTTAAAATGTCATAAATAATGTTTTTTATGAAATATTCATTGTTGGGGCACCTGGGTGGCTCAGTCGGTTAAGCGTCCGACTTAGGCTCAGGTCATGATCTCGTGGCTCGTGTGTTTGAGCCCAGGGTCAGGCTCTGTGCTGACAGCTGAGAGCCTAGAGCCTGCTTCGAATTCTGTATCTCCCTCTCTCTATGCCCCTCCCACACTCACGCTCTATCTCTCTCTCAAAAATAAACATAAAAAAAATACCAGTATTTATGAAATATTCATTGTTTACTACCATGTGTTGGAAAACATTTTTAAAATGCATTATGGAAGACTGTGTATCCCTCAAAATTAACTATCTCAAGTTACTGGATGGTTTTATCTATGCACTGCATCCTGAGAAACGTGAGGCTTAACTTGAATATCATCAAAACAATAAATACGCCCTACATACTTGATATTTTTCAAAGAAACAAACATTAAATGGGCAGATGATTCTCTGATTTGGACTCAACTACACTGCACACTGGATCCATCACGATAATTCTCTGTTACTTCATGTTACTTAAGACTCACAAAGGGGGGCCTGGGTGACTCACGAAGGGGGGCCTGGATGGCTCAGTCGGTTGAGCATCATACTTCGGCTCCGGTCATGATCTCACGGTCCGTGAGTTCGAGCCCCGCGTCGGGCTCTGTGCTGATGGCTCAGAGCCTGGAGCCTGCTTCGGATTCTGTATCCCCTTCTCACTCTGCCCCTCCCTCACTCATGCTCTGTCTCCCTTTCTCTCTCAAGAATAAATAAAACATTAAAAACGAAAAGTAAAGACTCATGGACGCCTGTGCATGGGAGGCCATGCTGTTTGGGGTAAAGAGTCTTCAGAAGCAGTACCGTGAGCCTGATTTTCAATAGGAAGTGGGCACAAGGGGAAGTGATTGGATTCACAGGAGGTAATGTCAGTAAAAACTGTTTTCACCTTTAAAACAAGGAACACCCAAAATCTATTTGTCCATGTGCTATTGATTAAAATCATTTAGAAGCTTTACATTTTAATGTACATATGCATCCCAACAGGCAGCCACTGATAAACTATAAAAATATGCTTTCACCGGAGTGGAGAAATATTTACATTAAGATAATTTTATATTAAGAGTACTAATATAACTAACCTTATTTTTTTAATGTTTTATTTATTTTTAAGACAGAGAGAGACAGAGCATGAGTGGGGATAGGGCAGAGAGAGAGGGAAACACAGAATCTGAAACAGGCTCCAGGCTCTGAGCTGTCAGCACAGAGCCCAACGCGGGGCTCCAATTCACGAACCGGAGATCATGACCTGAGCTGAAGTTGGACGCTCAACCGACTGAGCCACCCAGGCGCCCCTATTACTAACCTTATTTTAAGCACCATCCTGAGTGCCAGAAATACACGATTTCATTGAACCCTCACTACATACATATCAGACCAATGACACCCTCTCCATTTTAGATCTGAGAAACCCACTCCGCAAATCACCCCATTCTCTACAAATTCTCACAGAATCATTTCAGCTCCTTAGAACAAACAACAATGAAGAAAAGGCAAAGAAAAAAAAAAACCCTGTCAACATGCAACCTTCACCCACTGATTTCTTGCTAGTCTTTTTAGAAACCTTTTTTTTCATGCCAGTTCTTTATCAAATCTCAGCATTGCCATCAGCCTTATAAGACATCTAACCCCCAGACCAGCATTAATCAATCCCAGACAAAATAGCAACAACAACAACAAAGTAATGAGACATCATTGCACACCCATCGCCACCAGCCCCATTTCACTGCAGTGAAAGAACTAATTAAATTTGCAATACGGATCACCAAAGTCAAGACGCAAATTGAGTAAATCGGTAACAATATTTACTGACCACACACTGTGCACCAGACTCCAGGACAAAACAGCTAAAGCAACAAATGCCTGTTCTCTTGGAGCTTCCATTCTAGAGGTTGAGGTAGATGGAATAGCTAAGTCAAGTCGCAGTGGTTACAAAAGGAAAAGGAAGCAGGGCAAGGTATGGAAAGAGTGACCCTGTCAGGAAAGGCCTCTTTGGGGGTGGTGACATTTCAGCCGACATGACATTATACATTACAGCTTGACGTGAAACTATCTGCTTTCCCTGAGCAAATCATATAAGCTTTTTATGTCCAAGTTTCCTGGTCTGTAAAACTAGATTGGACTAGAATGGCATTTAATGGACCTCCAAACTCTGAAGTTCTAGGGCTCTGAGCCTGACAGTGAAGAGGCGACTCCACCAGCCAATCTGAAGACCTGATTCCAGTGGAACCAAGATACTGAGCCATCACCATCTTGCATTTCCTTATGAATCTTTCCCCTCTACAGGCAAGGCCTGCTTTCTTCTTTTTAATCTAAAAACGGTGTTTAAATAGTAAATATTTGCTAGACAATAGACACAATACTTCTTTTTTAACATCCCATGACCTACTTATCTCATAAATGGAAGTTTATACCTTTTGACCCCCTTCACTTATTTTAACTATGCCCTATGCCCTACTTTTGACAACCACCAATCTGTTCTCTGGATCCCCAAACTTGGTTTGGGGTTTGTTTTTGTTTTTTTCAGACTCCAACTATAAGGACATCATACAGTATTTGTCTTTCTCTGTTTGACTTATTTCCCTTAGCATAATGCCTTCAAGGCCCATCCACATTGTCACAAATATCATTTTTTTAAATTTTTGTGGCTCAATAATATTCCACTATATATTTAGATACCTAGACATATAAATACCACATCTTTTTTATCCATTCACCCATCAACAGACATTTAGGTTGCTTCTATCTTGGCTATTGTAAATAATGTTGTGATAAACACAGGGGTGCAGTTTTCTTTCCAAATTAGTGTTTTCGTTTTCTTTGGACAAATACCCAGAAGTGGAATTACTGGATCATATAGTTCTATTAAAACTTCCACAATATTTTCGACAGTGGCTGAGCCAATTTAAATTCCCACCCACAGTACACAGGATTCCCTTCTTTCCACATCCTCAGGAACACTTGTTATTTCTTGTCTTCTTGATAACAGCCATTCTAATGGGTGTGAGACGATATCTCAGTGTAGTTTTGATTTGCATTTCCCTGATGATTAGTGATGCTGAGCATCCTTTCACGTACCTGCTGGCCATTTGTATTCTAATTTGGAAAAATGTCTATTCAGACCTTCTGTCCACAGTTGTAGGAGTTCTTATAGAGTTTGGATATTAACCCCTTATCAGATACAGAATTTGCAAATATTTTCTCCCATTCAGTAGGTTGCCATTTTCATTTTGTTCACCATTTCCTTTGCTGTGTAGAAGCTTTTTAGTTTGATATAGTCCCACTTGTTTATTTCTGTTTTTGTTGCCTTTGCTTTTGGAGTCAGATCCAAATAATCATTGTCAAGACTGATATGAAGGAGCTTACCACCTGTGTTTTCCTCTAAGAGTTTTCTTCTTTCTGCCCTTACATTCTTGTCTTCAATCCATTTTGAGATAATTTTCGTGCATGGTGTAAGACAGCGGTCCAGTTTCATTCTTTTGCATGTGACTATCCAGTTTTCCCAGCACCATTTATTGAAGAAATACCATAGACATAATATTTCCAAACAACACTAAGGAATTTTCAGGATTCCACATTGGTTTATATTGTTGACCAGAGATATCTAATTTGGTAAACTATTTACTGTCCAAGTTCTCATAACCTGAAAAAAACACCAAAGAAATCAATTTCATGCAGAAACCCTGACGTGTGTGTGTGTGTGTGTGTGTGTGTGTATGTGTGTGTGTGTGTGAAGAAGGATGCTATTGAGTAAATGGTAGCAGGGGCAGGAATTACATAAAGGGAGGAGGTGATTCTGAATGTAACAATTGAGGAAGCAGGGTCTTCAGGGACCTCGTAAGCCCAGTTTGATGGGTGGAATCAAATGCACCAGTACAAATGGACCGGTACAAATGCAAAATTCTATACGAAGGATTAGCAAACCAGGCGAACAAGAATGGCAATAAAGAGGCTTGCAGCAATATATATAAAGAAAATCTCCTTAGAAATTTTCGAAGAAGTAGAAGTTGGAATCACCAGTAATAACAGGTTCCTCCAAACAATCGTCCCAGGTGTGTTCTCTGGACCAGCTGTATCAGTATCCCCTGGCTGCTGGTTAGAAATCAGAATCATAGAATCCACTCCAGATGTACACAATCAGATGGGAGGTTAGAAAGATTCCCAGGTGACTGTGCATGTACCACCCCAGTCCCTTCACCAGGTCAGACCAAGTGAATCTCTCCTCTAGCTCAGAGAGACTATAACTGCAATGTAAGAGTACCATTAATAAGACGTAGGTCAGTTAGGCCATGACAGGAGACAGGCTCAAACCTCTAAAACTATCGATATTCTTCCAAGGCACTGGGGATGTTTAGCTCAGAATGTGCTCGCCAGTACACAGCAGCCACTAGCCAGCGACATGTAAGTATTCAGCGCTTAACATGAAGTGACTCTAAATTAAAATGTTCTGTAAGTGTAAAATACACCTCGAGAGCAAAAATTTCATAAAAAAAACAATGTGAAGTATCTCTTTAATAGTGATTTATATTGACTATGTTGCAATCATATGTTGGCTGCGGTGGTTTAACTCAAACTTTAATTTCATCTGTTTCTATTTGCATTTTTTAACAGGGCGACTAGAAACTTTTAAATTGCCTGTGTGGCTCCCATTTTATATCTACGGGACAGTACTGCTTTTAGAGACAACCAGAGTAGGTAGGTAGTTCTTTTCCAACATGTGAAGCACCACTATATGCAAGAAATATTAACTTGGTTCAGTCTGAAACCAAGGATTACAACCAGGCCTTAATGTTGTTATATGACCGAGGGCAGGCAACGGATCTGCTCGTTTTCCAAAATGCCCGGTAGGGAATGTCAGTCCTCCCACTGATTCATCACGGAACCAGAGAGTCATGAAAAGGTGGAATTTCTTGTCTTACAAAATAATCTGAAAATACGGCGATGAAAAAGAAACCAGAAAACCTAACTACATCTCAAAAAACGTTGTCTCGTGAGCAGTTCCCAACACACTCTCTCTTTTTCTCCAGAGAAAAATTACAGCAATTCATTTCATTTTCGCTTTAGAGGATGATTGGTGGAAGTCTAGCCAGGCAATAACATGAACAGAGGAAGTGACATCCTTGATGGCAGACGAACACTTTCCTGAAGATGCCACTTACCCTTGTTAAATGTCCTCCTGAACAAATTACACATCATCTATTAGAACGAATATTGCCACACTGACACTGTTAAGCTATCCAGCCAGACTGCTTCAGTATTGCAGAAGGAAAAAAATAAGTAAGTCAAGCTTCTGTTTCCATAATGCTGATCCCAGCAACATATAATCAAGACTGCCAACAGACTTTAGCCCCCCCAAAATACATCTATCTCATCACTATGATATTGAGGATAACAGCAAAAAAAAACCCTACAATGATCTGATCTTGAGTCCAATCTAAAGCTACAAAGTTTGGGCTCACATTTCAACTAGTTCTAAGTAGTTCACTTTCTGATGCCCATTAAAGAACACAAACGATTATTTACATTCCTAAGAGATGAACTCTGACCCAATGTGGATCAATGAAATCTCAAAAAGTAAACTTTTCTCAAGGGCTGTTTGTTTGGTTTTAAGAGAACCGGGGTTTTAAAGGAAAAATCAAAGAATATAACATTGATATGACACAGAGAATCTGAAGAGTAGTTTGATGTATCTTTAAATTATGAAATATCAGTAACCTAAAGTGGTTCAAGCACTGCTATCTCATTTAGACTTAGAATCAAGATAACTTCATTTGGGTCCTGGTCAAATTATTAAGATCTTCACTTGCTCAGAGCTCAGTGAAGACACTAGTTGTTGTACTAACATTCTCCTCCTGGCTCCAACCTTCCAATGTTCTAAGTAAATGGAACGGAAAAAACAAGACTTCCTATTTAACCAAAGAAAAACCACATTTATCCAAAGAAAACCTAGGTGATATTTAAGAACATCTTTATAGAAATATTTTAATACATATTTCTAAGGATGTGCAACATTTCCTCAAAGACTTTTTAAAATTTATAAAGCCATCTATCTTGAATGCATTATGAATCCTCCTAAGTTAGGAATGGATAGATTGAAATACACACACACACACACACACACACACACACACCATTCCGTGCCAGATTTTGAAATCTAATAATGCAACTCCTGAAGCAAACTGGGATTTGCATTTGCAAATTCCCATTAAAATGAAAGCAATCTCCCAGCTATAATTATTTCACGCATTCTGAAAATTGGGAAATCTGTTTTAGCGTAAAGTAGCATAACCCAGAATGTCTATATCACTTTGTTTTTAATTGTAGAACTGATGGATTCATAGAGCACCTGTTGTTTACTTTAATCTCAGCCATTTTAGAGATCCCATGTTTATTCAGTTTCCAGTTCGTTGATGCCTTGATGATTTTTATTTAAAAAAACCTCAAGAACTAAATTTGTCTTCTTATTAACCATTATATTCCTCTGGGGATTACTTTTTCACTCCTAAGCCTCATGTATGATAAGTCTTACTACTGTCTCACTCAAGCTGCACAGGAAGTATCTGAGTCAAATTTGCTTATCACAAAGCTTGCTGTAAGTAAGAGCAGGAAGGTAAAATGAGGGAACTATCCTGTACATGACTGAGTGCCCAGGGAGCTATTGCCTTGGCAAACAAGAGCTGGAATGTACCCAGAACTGGGTCACCGAATGTGACATGGCTAAAACCCGACTCTCCAGTGCTTTAATGGCTAAGGATTGACGGAGAAATCACTGCGATGGTAGGAGAGCATATCCAAGATGGAAACCAGTTTTCTGTCCCAATTTTTAGTACGTGGAACAACCAGGGACGTTGACACTGGTCTTACCAACATTATATGGATGACCTACCTGCCAGTCAGCGTTACAAAATCAGGACCTTAACGTGTCTTAAAAAACAAAACAAAACAAAAAAACAAAAAAAAACCCTTCTGTATCACTTATCCTTAGCACAATGCTATAATTTAGTAGGTATATAATGAATATTTGTTCAATAGGTAAAAAAGCTCTCATTCACGCCATGGTAGCTATTAGGGACTGAATTGCATCTCGCCCCAAAATTCCCATGTTGATATCCTAACCTTCTGTATCTCAGAATGTGACCTTATATGGAAATAGGGCCATTGCAGATGTAATTAGTTAAGACAAAATCATACTGGAGTAGGGTAAGCCTCTAATGCAATATGACTGCTGTCCTTCAAAAAGGAATGCCATTAGAAAAAGCATTCATATAGGGGGACTGTCACATGATGGTGAAGGCAGATATGGGGGTGATGCAGTAGAAGCAAAGGAAAACCAAAGACTTCCAGCAACCACAGGAGAAGTGTGGAATAGATTTTCCCTCACAGCCCTCTGGACACTTTGATCTCGGACTTCTAGTTTCCAGAAATATGAGATAATAAATTTGTTATTTCAGGGCACCTGGGTGGCTCAGGCGGTTCAGCATCTGACTTCGGCTCGGGTCATGATCTCACAGTCTGTGGGTTCAAGCCCTTCATTGGGCTCTGTGCTGACAGCTCAGAGCCTGGAGCCTGCTAGGGATTCTGTGTCTCCCTCTCTCTGCCCCTCCCCCACTTGCACTCTGTCTGTCTTTCTCTCTGTATCAAAAATAAACATTAAAAAATTTAAAATAAATAAGAAAAATAAATTTGTTAGTTAAGCCACCCAATCTGTGTAAGTTTCTTATAGCAGCCCTATAATACTAACACAAACTAATACAGGAACCAACCTATGACTTGATACTTACAAATAAACATGGAAAATTTAATTGTGAATAAAATAAACAGAATATGAAAGCTAAGAAAAAATTTTCAACGGTTGTTTTTCACCATATTTAATGTTTAGATCCCACAAAATTATACCTAGTCTACATTTAGATAAGCATAAGCAGATGATCAACTAAATTAAATGAGAACATCTGAAACATAAAGCCTTCCGAAAAAAGAAACTTCGTTTGTACACTGACACATTCCTCAGTACCTAAAATACAGCCTAGCAACATTATGGCCATAAACCATAATGATTTGTTGAATGAATGAATGAATGAATGTCTAATACAGAGAATTATAACTCAAAATATAGTAGCAAATAGGTGATCATGCTTAATAAAATGTTAAAAACTAAAAAATGAAACTGGAAATAGGTTTATATACAAAGCAACTGTTCCTTTACAATTTCTACTTGAAGAATTTTGTGATTTCTTTTTAAATCACGTATATGTCAGTCACTAAAAAGGAAATCCTAGTAGAAAAATTAGAAATATGCCATATGTTGTCAGCTTGAGAAAAATACAAGTACAATGACATTTTTAACATTTCAAAGAACCATTTACCAAATTTTTCCCTCATGCTGTACAGAAGGCAAAGTTGCTCTGTCTTTAAGGGGTGATTAGAAATAAACAATGTGGAAATAGTTACTGAAGTTTTTAAATGAAAAGCATAACTATGCCAATATGTCCATAGATACCTTCCTTAATGAATTACTTATGCATTATACTGTCCAGGGGTATATTTTTTAAAAAATTTTTCAATAACAATATTAATTATAAGTGGGCCATTGTTAAGAATTCTGTAAAAACATTGTTTTTTTTTAATGTTTATTTATTTTTGAGAAAGACAGAGACAGAATGCAAGTGGGTTAGGGGCAGAGAGAGAGGGAGACACAGAATCTTAAGGAGGCTCCAGGCTCCGAGCTGTCAGCACAGAGCCCAACACAGGGCTCCAATTCATGAACCATGAGATCATGACCTGAGCTGAAGTCAGACACTCAACCGACTGAGCCACTCAGACGCCCCTGTAGAAACATTATTTAATGCTTACCTTTAACACATTTTAAGATACCAAAGAGAATCCAAGATTCGTTTGGTGATGAGAACTTTTTCATACTTGTACACATAATTTTCACAGATTTCATCCTGTGCAAGGCAAATTTGCCCTTCTGTTCTTTCTACTTTTAATTTCCTTTGGTCAAAAATGAATGCTAAAATATTCACCAAATTGCTTCCCTGAGTCCGAACACTGTTAGGTTCAACAGGAGTAAACACACACCATGGTCTAAAATGATATAACTTTAAGAGAAAAAAAAGGACATTCAGTTTTTAAGTATATTTATTGTAAACTTCCCTAAGCACAGAGAATATACAACTAGCCTAAGAGTGTTTATAGCAATTTACAGCAAATACAAATATAAATTTTAAAATTATAAAATAAAGTTTAATAAAATAAACAAAATTCAAATTAATAGCATCAATGCAGTGTGTTTCATGATGCTATTTAGGAAAATAAATTACCACCCATGCCATCACACTATGTGAATTTTTGACTGCAAGGGAGTCAACACCCCTAACCCCCATGTTGTTCAAGGGTCGACAATGTGTGTGTGTGTGTGTGTGTGTGTGTGCGTGCTGTTTCTCAGGAGAACCCTAATACATTCACCAATGACAATGTACATCTTTAAGGTAATATATAATGAATATCTGTACACATGGTCTATCATGGAGCAGATTTACTAGAATATTCAAATGCCATCAACAAGATCTTGGCTTAAACTCTACCTTTCAGGAGAAGAAGTCTTTGAGTGATTGAGAGAAATGGTGCTGTGTTTTCTCAGTTCCAGTTATTTCTTAAAGGAATTTCCTAACTAGACTCTGGGGGCCTGATGGTAATTGGTTTCATCCATCCACAGTCAACAGGACCAGTTGGCTTTCTGCTTCCTTGTTAATCAACACAGAGCCTGTGAGGTGATCCACTTTTAAAGTCATTCAACAGAGTCTAACCAGGACCTTCCCACAGAAGCGCTGTATTCGGCTTATAGTACTGACTCAACCAGCAATAGTGTTTATATTTCTGGGAGTTTGCTTGGCCTACGTGTTGATGCCAAGTGTTCATTTTGGCAATGGACAATTCCATTTGTGATTTTGGTAAACACAGTATGTTTCATAGGGTGCTGATCATAAAAGTAATCTCAAAAATCTCAGTCTTAATACTCAAGAGCCTAGCCAGAACAAGCTATTTATATTCTAATCAGTGGTATATAATTGGTTAGGGCAGAGGGCAGTTGAATCCATTCCACGATTTCCAGAAAGGACAAGTAAATATTTTGAGTATGGTTTCTAGTCAGACAGTCATAGTATGCTTTCTCCCACCTCAAGTCAGCCCTACGCTTTCTTTCCCTCCCCCTCTCTGTCTGTTCTCGCTCTCTACATTAAGAATTAGCTTACAAACCTTGACCTTGCTCCCTCCTTAACTGTATCCAATGTTATCCATTGTTTTCTCCCTCTTTCCTTTACCTTTTTGATTCATTAGCTTTCAGTTATTAGCTTCATATTTTGCAGTGCCCACCACGGACAACTAACCCGGGCTTAGCCCAAGAATGTCACCCAGCAACTAACCTCAATATGCTACCTGTAGACCTACTCATTATCATCAAAGGTGATTATGATTATGAGTCCAAAAGGGGGGGTACTTGGGTGGCTCAATCAGTTAAACATCCGACTTCAGCTAAGGTCACGATCTTGTGGTTTGTGAGTTTGAGCCCCTTGTTGGGCTCTGTGCTGACAACTCAGAGCCTGGAGCCTGCTTCAGATTCTGTGTCTCCTTCTTTCTCTCTACCCCTCGCCCGCTCACACTCTGTCTCCCTCACTCTCAAAAATGGGAAAACAACAAAAAAATTTCTTGAAGGTCCAAAAGGATTAAAAAGAAAAGCGCATTCTTCAAGTTAGAAAAAAAATAATAACAGAATCCCTGTTTAATAGTAATACACAAAACTTGAGCCGTACAATTCTGGACCATTATTTTCCTCCCTTGACACTAAGTGATGGTCTAACAGCAACAGAGAACAATAACAAGGATCAAGAGAGAATTCAGGGCACTTGGGTGTCTCAGTCAGTTAAGCGACCAACTCTTGATCTCAGCTCTGGTCATGATCTCATGGTTTCGTGAGTTTGAGCCCCAGATTGGGCTCTCTGTTGTCAGCATGGAACCTGCTTGGGATTCTCTTTCTCCCTCTCTCTTTGTCCCTCCCCTATACTTACTCTTTCTGTCTCTCTCAAAAAAAACTTAAAAAAAAATCAATCAGTAGAGAACTGAGGAAGACAGTGAGAGAAACTTATCTGAGTTCACATGGGGCATTTCCAATTTCCATGTATACAGCATCATGCAGAGGTAATGGCAGATTACCTCTTTAAATCTAATTTAAAGCAGAGCTCCCTGTCCTAAAGGAGGCTGCATCAGTATCACAGGTCACAGAAGCTACGGGAAAACCTCTACATATCCTGGGATGACACAAACAGTATCAAGTTCAAAAATACACACTTAGTGAAAAGATCCTTTATATTTAAAATTTAAAACCCCAACATTCTTGCTTCAATGGAGTTTGAAACCAGTCTTTCCTAGATCTTGGAATTACACTGACCCTTTGTGGAAATAGCTCATGGTTTACCTCTGAAACACAGGCAGGTAAGAAATTTAACAGAGAGCTAAAAAACATATGTTAAGATTACTCGTTCACAGAAAACCCAATTAATTACTCATCAGAAAGAAAAGAGGCAGCTGGAAAAGAACAACAGGAAACTGATTTGATAATGTGTCTTCCCTTGTGCACGTTCACAGATGAAAGTTCCCGTGATCTCTCTGGGAGCCACTGCCGTGTCTCTCTTTTTCCTCTGAGTGTCTTTGTCTGGCCTGCTTCTATGTCTTGCTCTTAATGCCTTTTTTTTTTCTTTTTGAACCTTTTCCTTTTTGAACCTTTTTTTTCTATTGAACATAATTGAATAATATTCCAACCTAGGAAACCTAATCAAAGCATCTTAAAATTGAGAAGGGAGTACACTTCTCGAAGGATCCATTTGTCCCCAACCTCTTCCAGAGTCTCCCCATTTTACGGGCGGTACCCCATACAGCTCCTGCTCCTGTCACCCCACTGAAACAGCTTTGGTAGGATTCCCAGGGACTCATGGCAATTCTCAGGCCTGCCTTCTTTAGCTACCTACAGCATTTTCAGGATTCTTTATCTCCAAAGCCTTGACTAATCTTGTCTGGTTTCATGAACATCACACTCGGCTGGTTTTCCTCCCACTTCATTGGCATTCATTACCTCCTCTCTGACCCCCTAAAGACACCCGCACCAGGGCTCAGCAGTCTTTCTCATCTTCTGTATTACACTCCCTTCCTGGGGGATCTCATCCTGCTGGCAGATGCTGATGAACTTCAAGTCACTATATCCAGCCTGGACCCCACGCCCTTCTCCCCTGTCTTCACAGCACCGACATCTAGATGCCAAGACGCTGTGGAACTCACAACTCCTCTCTTAAGCTTATCCACCTCCCAAACCTGCCCCACCCACCTTCTTCTGCCTCTCGGTCGGTGCCCACTCCATCCTTCTCAGTTGTTCAGGTCAAAAGTCTTGGAAATCGCCCCGACTCACCTTTTCCTTCCCACCTTACACCCAAGCCATCAGGTACTTCAGCCGCCCCAACCTGTCAGATATATCCAGCACCTGGTCGTCTCTCCCCACCTCCACTGTTGACTCTCTTTAGTCTGAGCAATCCATCTTTACTCACTTGGCTTGATGATACAGTCTCCACCATAGCTTCCCTACAGTCTATTCTTACTAGAGCACCAGACTACGTCTATGTCAGATCAGGCCACACCTTAGGTCAACACTTTCGATGCCACACAAGGCCCTAGAAAATCTGGGTAAGCATCATTTCGTTAAATTAGTCCCCTGCTGTTCTCTCCATGGCCACATTGTCCCACCTGCCATTCCTGAAGTCCACTCCCATATGTGGCCCTTCCCTGCCAGCAATGCTCTCTGCACCTGGACCGGTCTTCTCCCAGCCAGGTCCACGGTTAACTCCCTCACCTTCTCCACGTCTTGCTTAACCGTCCCTCTGCCTAACTACCCAGAAAATTTCAACGACATCCTCTTCCTGCACTTTCTACCCTGCCTTGCTCTACTCTTCTTTTGTTTTCCATAGCACTTGTCAGGTTCCAACATACAATAGAATTGACTCATTTGTGCTCACTGCTTACTGTCCTTTCCTACCAGCACGGTGTTGTAACAGCTGTCTCAGTGTTTTGTTTGCTAATATATTCTACACACCTAGAAGAACGCCTAGCTCAAAGGAGAGGCTCAGTAAACACTTGTTGAATAAACAAATACTCAGAAATCTAATTTAAATATTGCACTCAATATCTGCAAAGCCCCACCGGAAATTTACAAATTTTAATGGAAACTCGATTGAATATAAATTCCTAATATGTCGTGAAACCAATATCAAACTCTGAATTGAAAACCCGGAGCTGAGCCCGAATCCCATTCCTACAGTTTGGTAAAGGAGAACTTCTTCAGCCTCCCCAAGACTCAGCTCCTTCTCTGTGAAATCAGGATAATGCTTCATGCTTTTTTGCTGTTGCTTTTATGCATAAGGCCAACTATGATGGTGCATGTAAAACTATGAAATCAGAAGTGCAAGATCATACGACAAGAGGACCCACTGTTCCCTTCTGAACTGGGTCATTTTCCCTGTGCTGTCATTTTGTATAAAGCAAGCGATGAAAATACGCTGTAATCGTAACGTGCAGCTGCACTCACTGACCAAAATAAATCTGATTAAGACACAGTCCCTTAAAGAGTGATGGTCACTAAGGTTTTCCATTGAAGCGTAAAAATCCTCTGAGGCCCAGAAGGCAGTCTTAGACCAGATACTAACTGGAGATGCCAAGAGGATTTGTGGAGAAGCCATCAAGCCACAACGAGGACAACAGCAGTTTTTTGTTTTTTGGTTTCTTTTGTTTGTTTTGTTTTGTTTTGTTTTGTTTTTCCCACCTAGAGAGAGACCAGCCGACAGCAGTGAGGTGTCCAGACTCAGAACCAGACTTTCTGGGCTCAACCCCTGGTTTACCTACCTTTACTGTGTATATGGCTTCACACTAAGCGCCTAACCTCCTTGCATGGGAAAAACAAAGACAATCCCCGGGCTTCCTGGGAGGATTACGTGAACTGCTACCTGGGGGGGGCACCGAGACGACCCGTGTTCACCAGGAATTCTTTAGGGAAAGCAAGCGTGGGCCAACAAACTAAACAGAGTTCAACATACGCATCCCGCAGGTGAAAGCACCTTCCCGGCCAGTTAAGGGAAGGCCAGTGGAGAGGCGGTAGGAAAGCATCTTCTCTCATTAGGTGGAGGAACAAAACCGTCACGCAAATGGGGTGAATGAGACGTGCGCAACTCAGTGCTAATGTTTAACCCTGATGGGAAGATTTTTCCACAGACTTAGCACTCTCTGACTCAGCTGCTTTAGCACAGAGATACCCAGCGATCCCAGGTGACCCTAAAACAGGCTCTCTCAGTGGGATTCTGGGAGAGCAGCAGCCACATCACCTGGTAACGTGTTAGACATGCACATTCTTGGGCCCTAGCCCAGACCAACCGGATCAGAAACCGTGGGTCTGGGACCCAGCAATCTCAATTCTAACAAGCCAGACGATGGGGGCATGAGCCAATCGGAGAACCACTGCCTTCAGCCATCAACTCCCGAGAGAGAAAAGATATTGATGGAGAACTGACCTTGACTCTTCAAATGCTTTATCTAAGTGATGAATTGATAGTATATGGTTGCAAGAAAACACATTTAGAAAACACAGACTGAAGACGATATTCAGTTGGAAACGGTATTTGGTTCGGCAGCACGCAAAATCTTCAACTCACAAGGATCCACCGAGCGATAACTATGTGTCAGCCAGCATGCTATGAACCAGGAGGCACGGAGATGATGAAACATGGACCTCAGCCCTTGGGAGTCTGTAATATCATGAGGTATTCAGACCCAGAAAGACTAAGAAGAATACAAAGCCAAATGCAGCTCCTGCTGTCACAAATAAGGAACAAGTGTCCAGGAAGATAAGCAAACAAGGGATGATAGCAGCAGTCGGTCAGGCACGGCAGGAGGAAAGGAGGTAACGAGCGATGTTGCTGGAGAGGAGGCTGGACATGTAATTGGGACTTGAGTGTCACCCTGAGGAAGTGGCCTTTATTACGTTCGCGGCACAAAGCGAATGAGGTTTTGAGAAAGGCCATGTTTCTCTCTATCCACCAAATCTGAGTCTGGATGACAGTAAGCAGCAATCCGAGTCTCAGAGAACAAGCAAACTGTACAGAAAAGAGAGGGGAGGAGCAGGAAACGTTAGTGAAAATGGCAAAGCACAGTCAGGATAGAACGATGGTTAGATCTGCAGAATGAATGACTGGGGGTCAAATACAGACCCAGGTTTAAGGAAGCACGCCCCAGAGTACATCTCCCTTTCACACGTATGTGGCATGGGACATACTACACTTAGTGATAACGTGGCTGACGCTAGGCTACAGAACCCGTTCAGAACGCTACGTCTGGACGGCCATACGCTCGACCGTTACGACGTAAGTTACTGGCACAAGGAACCAAACCAGAATTACAGCGCTTCAGAGGGTCAAACCAAAATGGAAACTGATTACAGAAATCCCTTTAATATTATATAAGACTATTCTCAAATTTATCAAATTCTCAAACAATCTGCTTAGAGAGTTGAAACCAGTCAGTGAGTAAAGATACATCGATGTCCAAATTCGTTGATTGGAGAACGTGCACTTTTAAAATTTCACATCCTTCATTAGATAGTTGTGCTTTAAAAACATTCCTGTACTACTCACATCAGGGCTAAATTTCTAAATACTAAAGCGCATCTTAAATATTAAAAACATCAGTTTTCATAGGTCAATGACCTCTACTCTCATATGATTAAATCTTGTGCAATAAAACAGACACAGAAATGAGCCCTCCAATGGAATAGAGCCCAAGAAGATAAGGACGAGCCAGTCAGGTCAAGGCATACAGTTCTGTCAAAGATGTTTGGGGGGAACCTGTGGCAGGTGCAAAGGCACCGTGGCAGAAACACACCGGTCTGTGAGAAACAAGGAAATGCCAAGTGTGGCTGGGATACGGCTGTCAACGGGGTCATGTCCTTGTAGACCATGGTAAAAACACTCTTCCCAGGTACACAGGATTTGCAGAGAGGGTGGTAAGCAGGAGAATAATATGACTGACTACCCTCTGCCCACAAGTTTCTACTTATATTCTAACGAGTAATGCAAATCATGTCATCTAGACTTGGAATAATGTAAAAAACTCTTGACTCATAAGGGTATCTTTGATCTTTGGGGTCAATAAGCAGGAGAGCTAATATACATTAAGTACGGGTTAACTTACTTAGTGTCAGATTTCATAAATTTGAGCTGAGCTACAAATGTGCATATTTAATCACCACCTGTATTATTAAAGAAAAAATATCATTTCCATATAACAGAAATGATGCCTGTCTGCTCTCTTACGTGTTTTGAGATCCTACATGAGCATCCAGGAAAAGGAAGAATATACAATATAACATACTACAATTTCAACACAAACCTTCCAACCAGGATCCAAAAAAGGCTGACAAGACCTGTTTTTCATGGTCAGCACAATGCGGAAAGGCAGAGAGAGCTTTTCTGCTGGAGCCACGCGCATTGTGGGTTCTTCAGGAACCCTTGTTTTAGGGGCCCACAGCACGTCTGGGACTTCTTACAGCATGTACTTGGTGGCTGGACTTTCTCCCTCCAAATGACTGTGGAACAAAATCACAGACACTGTAGCTCAAATTCAGCTTTATACTAGAGTTGCTCATGCTTGTTTCCCACGCTTGTTTCCACGTTTAATGCGATCTTCTGGTGACCAATATACACTTCTCAAAAGCCTTCTCAGACATTTTCCAGAACAACTCTCAACTCTTGTAACAACATAAACAAGGGGCATAGTTGCTTTTATTAAATACTGCCTGATAAGGATGTCATTACAGACGCACACAAAGAAACCCCTACAATTTTACAGGTGGTTAAATGCCCAGGTGATAGGAGTAGGGTAAGGGGGCAGAAGGTTGAGTGACATGGAGAACATGAAGTGTTTGTTGAGTGAATAAGCCCAGAACTGCTGTTTGCCAGCGGCAGGTTAGGATATAAGCAATAAAATATCAGTATGCATCCTGTTTTTTCTAATCTTATCTACTAACATTGCTCTACAGGAACCCTGCATCCCCGCTTATGGATCTATTTATCATGGATGTATATTCTTAGCTCCAAGGCATTAATTATTCTATACTTGTCCACCCTTCTTGTTACCAACTTAATCAAATAATAAAAGTAGTAGGAGCAACAATGATAGCTAATAATTTCAGTAAACTCAGGTATGCCACCCCGGGTTAAGTGCTTTACACGTATTACCTCATTTATTAGGAAAACCTAATGAATTAGGCTCTGCGACGTTTCACAGTGAAGAGTGCCTCCAAGGCTGCAAAGCTAACAGGTTAGGAATACAACCTGATCCTAGACTCAGACTGTGAATCGACTGCCATAACATCTCCTTCAGGACTGTCTGCTAACACACAGCCCCAGCTCCCTTCCTGTATGGAATCTTCGTTCTCCTTTAATGCTGCCTTCTCTTTTCCAGGAATGACTGACACAGTTCATTTCTGTGCCACAGCTGTCATACTTAAAACACCGTGCCTAGAGCTGCAATTCACACTTACTCCACACCAGCCAAGTTCCAGATGCAGACCTTCATAGGGCAAGAAGGCTGGAAACACAGAACAAACAAGCACTAAACAGCAGCAATGCCAATAATAATGAAAACATCCTTCCTTCCATCACCATGAAGATACTGCAGGAAGAGTAAATTCCCAGTTCTTAGGGAAAAACAAAGTCCGGCATGACCTGGCTCTCTGGAGCCTCTACATGGCCCTGGAGGGCTCTGTCGGTACCTTCCCTTTTCTTACTGGCCTTCTTCCAATCAGGGAAGGGTCCAAGCTTTCTCTTGTCTCAGGGCCTTTGCACATGCTCTGTCCAGAACTCTCCATCTCTGACTCTCACCCTTGATGATTATCTTCATCCTGCCTTTTTCCCACTTAGACTTTTTCTCAGCAGCACATCTTCCTCCCCATACGACCAAGCACCATGAGGCCAGGCAGGGTGTGTATTTTGTATGAAGCCCTCTGTCCTCATTACCTCCTCTTACCACAGTAGAAGCACGGAGACTCCCGGAAACAGACAAACAGATTTTCCCCGAGTTCTTTATTTGCCATATATGCCAGGAACTATCGCAATACAGAAAAAAACAACCTGCGTAAATTGTTGCCCCATTTTTACACAAATGTCAACCATACACTGGTTCACCATGTAAATCACAACCAGGTTAAACCTCTAAAGATACTTATGGTTCCATCAGATGATACTACAATAAAAGACTTTGTAAAACCTCACCAGTTGTACTAGATGACAAATTTGAAGTTCAAAAACTGGACTGCACTGCGTATGTCCTGGGTGCCTAATCTGGAGGAAATGTCAGAGGAGCAGTGACTCTGTCAGTATCAGTATTTCCACTTCAGTCTCCCGTGAAAATAGAAACTGCAGTACTGAGAATGAAAAAATTACTACTTCTCGCCTCCAATTCTGGCTCTCAAGCTACTTTTTTTTAAAAGCAGTGTTCTTACTCTCTGATACTTGCTCACTCACAGTGGAGTTAAGTAGCAGTGATTTCATGAAGTATCCTAGATAGAGCATGTGATGTTTTGGAACATATACATGGTGTATTTGTAATAACACACAAAGTTTCTTTTTGTTTTTCGCTTTATTATTATTTTTTTTTTTTTAAGAATGGTTTGTAACCAAGACTTACTGGCTATACAAATAGTTTACTCTCACGTTTGATTCTTCTGGTAAGAAGTGTTACATATTTAAAAAAAAATTTTTTTTTCAACGTTTATTTATTTTTGGGACAGAGAGAGACAGAGCATGAACGGGGGAGGGGCAGAGAGAGAGGGAGACACAGAATCGGAAACAGGCTCCAGGCTCCGAGCCATCAGCCCAGAGCCTGACGCGGGGCTCGAACTCCCGGACCGCGAGATCGTGACCTGGCTGAAGTCGGACGCTTAACCGACTGCGCCACCCAGGCGCCCCAAAAGTGTTACAGATTTTAAACAAAACAGCACTCACACTTCCTGCTATGAAACCACTCTTTGCAGATATGCTAACATTCCAACTGCCAGTCCATTCTGTAATCCCTTTTTTAGTCAATTTTAGAGCTCAATTGTGAATGCTATGGTTTTAATATTATAGTTGGTAACATTTCAAAAGATACATGATCAGTAATGTTTTACACAGAGGTTTATAACTAATTCCCTATTAGAGCTAAGTGCTTTTAAGCTCATCTGTAAATTTTACTGTTCTAGCATCTTAATTGGATTTCTGATAACTGCATCTAAAAATTCCATAATGCACATGTGTTCCAGTTACAAAATAGGAAAAGGTAAAAGAACATATACATAACTTTACTGCTTGTAACAATTACATCCTATGGAAGCCAGAGGTTGCTTGTTTTTCTGTTTGTTTTTTTTTAGCAAGTGCTATAATTTATTATATTACACATTTACAAAGAGGCTAAACCAAGTAATTTAGATACCTCTTATAACGTTTAATTTATTTTAGTTCGAGCAGTGACCTCAGCTGCTGTGACGTGACATTTAAATACATGGCTCTCTTGGGGCGCCTGGGTGACTCAGTCGGGTGAGCGTCCGACTCTTGATTTCAGCTCAGGTCATGATCTCACACTTTGTGAGTTTCAGCCCTGCGCTGGGCTCTGTGCTGACACTGTGGAAACTTCTTGGGATTCTCTCTTTCCCTGTCTCAAAAATAAGTAAACAAACACGGCTCTTGAAGAAAACTGGCAAACCCCCACCAATCCAAGATCTACCATAAAACATGACCTCTCGATAAGTACTACTGTATAGAGAATGGCAAAGAGTCTGCCTACATTGTCACTTATATTTCACTACTACAGCAGAATTTTTCTCCCAAAAAACCATGAGGTTTCTTTTTGTGCCCAAAGAATAAAGATCCTTCAGAAACCTCTCCATTGCAAATCATAATCTAAATAGCATTATTACAGTATGCTAAAAGGTACTGGAACGTTCTTACTGGTACTGCCCTCTATGCTGCAAACCATAGAAAATAACTTGAACAGAAACACACACACACACACCCATTCTCAATACATACACAGTCCACTTTTATGTCTACAGAATACGATCGCCAACTCTATGCTTTCATGCTTTATGTTCCCACTGCGACCTGAGACCTCTATGCTCCACTCCAGACTCCTATAATCTCCTGCCTACTGGACCCCTCCACCTAGACGTCTGAGAAACTGCTGCCACATAACGTAGCATAACATAACATAACATAACATAACATAACATAACATAACATAACATAACATAACACATAACGTAACATAACATAATAACATAATAACAATAACATAACACAATAACCACTGACCTCGCCCCGCCCCCCTCCCCCCAGTTTCACTGTCTCCCCTCTCACTGGATGGCAATTTTATCTGTCCTTCCAATTGCTGTGTCAAAAAAACCTGGAGTCACCTTTTATCCCCGTTTCTGACACCCCTTCCCAATTGGCCAGCAAATCCTCTGACCCTCAGAACATATCCAAAATATGATCACTTCTCTCACCATCTCCACACCACTGTCCCGACCAACATCTCGCCTGGATCCCACCGAGAGCCTCCTAACTGAGCTCCCTGCTTCCACTCTGCCCCTCCCCCCCAACAATTTTGCAGGTCAGCAGAGAATTCTTCTACAATGTGAATCAAATCGTGTCCGCTCTCTTCTCAAAACTCGGCAGAGTGGAAGCCAAAGATCCCTCATGGTGGTCTATAAAATCGTTGGGTTTGTCCTCCCATGGCCAGTCTGATGTCAGGACTACAATTCCTATGACCTACCCTTCCTGTCTGCAGCCACAACTGGCCTCCTTGTCATTCTCTGAGACTATTAGGTATTCTCACACCTAGGGACCTCATCACTGTCCCCTTGACTTTCATTCCCCCTAAGATCCACACGCCCCCACCTTCCTGAACCTTCAGGTCAAATGACACCTCTCAACACGGTCTACCCTGACCACACTATTCAGAATTTCACACAATGCACCCTACCTTTTTTTAGTTTATTTATTTATTCTGAGGGAGAGGGGCAGAGAGAGAGAGAGAGAGAGAGAGAGAGAGAATCCCAAGCAGACTATGAGCTGTCAGCACAGAGCCACACATAGGGCTTGAATTCATGAACCGTGTGATCATAACCTGAGCTGAAACCAAGAGTCAGATGCTTATCCGACTGAGCCCCCCAGGTGCCCCTGCACCCTATCTTTTAATACCCAAACCCTTTAACCCTGTTCTATGTTTTTTTAATAGCATTAATCACCTTCTGTAATTAGGTGAAATGGGATTAAATGTTAACTAACAATTAAGGCTTCTTCCAACCACTGATGGAACCAAATACCCACATTTATATCATAAAACAATGAACCAACTGTTATAAGACCTTTCTCAAAGAATGCTCTATTCTAGCCAATATAAACTAGTAAATATGACAGTATTTGCTACAGTAATTCATTTTTGCTATGGCCTTTTAAGGACAGTCAGTTATGTTTTGAAGAGGTCTCCTTTCAAATGATGGAATTTGTCCAAGTATTCACTAACACGACCTTTTCCTACTTTGAAGGCACTATGGTTTTGGTTTTTTGTTTGTTTTGTTTTAATTTTTTAATGTTTATTTATTATTTTTGAGAGACAGAGCGTGAGCAGGGGATGGGCAGAGAGAGAGGGAGACACAGAATCCGAAGCAGGCTCCAGCCCCCTGAGCTGTCAGCACAGAGCCCGATGCGGGACTCAAACCCACGAACTGTGAGATCATGACCTGAGTCGAAGTCAGAGCCACCAGGCGCCCCTAAGGCACTATGGTTTTGAAAGAAACTTGTATTCCACCTCTTCAAAGAGCTCACCCTGAAAGCGCATTGGTGAAGTAGGGCATTAGGAAACTGAAGACATTTCTCAACGTTAGTACAAAGGAGAAGTTTTAGTGTGCTACCTCATAATCCTAAAAAGTTGACATTTTGAAGAGCCACTAAAAGAATAATCGTTTTACTGCCACTTCACCTGCTTCCTCACTCCCCAGGCTTCTCTTAAAAAGGAGACTTTGTTTTAACAGGACCATCTGAACACAGCTTCTTGGCTATACTTCAACTATTTCCTTTGACACGTGGCCAACTCTTCCCTTCTTCACTTCCTGACTATTCTCAAATTCCTTTCTATCTATCGTTGATCCGTTCTGGAATAAATATAAGGTGACGTTTATTAACGAAGGTGGTATTAAATGAAATATCAAAATCAAATATGAATGACACAGAGTGAATATGCATAATATAAAAATAAAAGTCTTCTGTATCCAATCAATAGAAAGATGAGGGCTTGGTGGATCAGTCAGTTAAGCGTTCGACTTCGACTCAGGTCATGATCTCAAAATTTGTGGGTTCGAGCCCCACGTCGGGCTCTGTGCTGACAGCTCAGAGCCTGGAGCCTGCTTCAGATTCTGTGTCTCCTCCACTCTCTTTCCCTCTCCCACTCATCCTCTGTCTGTCTCTCTCTCTCTCTCTCAAAAATAAATAAACATTAAAAACATGTTTTTAAAAAGTAAGATCAGGGCTAAAATACAGTCTAAAGACCAGTGAGACTTGAGGCTCAGTGGGACAGGTCAGCTCTGATGAGAAGACTCCACAGTGCCCAGCACTCACATCTATTTTCTCATATTTCATTGAACGCATAAACTTCTACAAAAACATACACGTTTAAATCACATCTTCCTAATAAAGTTGAAAGCTTTCTCTTAAAGAGAACAAATCATATATTGATGTGCACATTCTCCAGAGCACCCCGCACACTGTTTGCAAAGAGATACTCAATAAAACCCTGGATCACCAAACAATCGGTGTTTCTTAGCATAAATGATATATCTTTGAAAATTATTCTCTTTCCCAACTTGAGGGCTATAGATCTCAAAGGATTTTACTCAATAGGAATAAATCAAATTATGGGGCCAGATATGTCACAACGGGATCCCACACACAATGGCTTCCCTAGCTTCCAAACCAATTATTTTTGATTGGTAAGAACATTACATGGAAGGAAGCTACGAGGACAATGAAATTATTAATAACTTCCAGCAGTAATTCAATTATTAGGACAAAAGGTGTTCGTGTATGTGTCACATGGGCAAAGCAGGAGGGGAGAGAGGTCTTTCTGTTTAGTGCTGATTTGTAGGAAAATAATAAAACCTGAGCACTGGAAGCTCAACGTAGCAATTTCTAGGTAAATACTAACGTGCTGTAAGTACATAATCAGCACAAAACTAAATCAACATCCATACTTTTTTTAGTTTTTTTTTAACATTTATTCATTTTTGAGAGAGAGAGACAGAGCATGAGCGGAGGAGGCGCAGAGAGAGAGAGAGAGAGAGACACAGAATCAGAAGCAGGCTCTGGGCTCTGAGCCGTCAGCCCAGAGCCTGACACGGGGCCCAAACTCACAGACCGCGAGATCGTGACCTGAGCCGAAGTGGGACGCTCAACCGACTGAGCCACCCAGGCACACCCCCCCCCATACTTTGCTGCTTCTATCAAAGCACCTCTTCTGTCCAAACTAAACCTGAGAGTATTATCATCGCATTCTTTGAAGGCAGCAGAGTATATAAAAAATAACACACAATCAGGGATGGTCAGATTTATGGTTGTCTGAGACAAATGGATGGTTTTACACTTCTGAATTCTAGAATTCCCTTCAACATTCTCTATGAAATCAGAATGAAAGGTGTCTGAAATCAGCAGAAGTACACCTGAGCCTAGCATCCACTTATCTAAGGTTTAATTTACGGTCCACCTAAAACGATTCTCAGTTCTTTCAATGGTTTGGGCCTTCTCTCTAGGTTCAGTGCAAATAGATCATGAATACTGCCTACTTTTTGTTTGCATTGCTCAGGCCAGCATTGCTGCTTCCTGATTCTTCCTTGACTTCATGTGTCTTTAGCATTCACAGAAAAACACTCCTCCCAGATGAGAGGCATGGCTCCATGAGCTGACCCAAGGACACCACCAGCGAGGGCCTTCGCTGGCTTCTAATTCAAGGAAAAGAGGTGTAATTCAGAGAGGCAAAGAGTCATTCAGTTCTGAAGGCGGACAAATGACACCGCTCTTCTAAGAAATGTCTATTGTAGTTATTCGCTGGAAATCATCACTGTACTACCCAGAAATGTGGAAACCACACCAAACACAGGCAACCCACCACATTCTCGATGTTTACCAACCCCCTGAACACGATTCATTTCCAACAAATATAACCTTACAACTAAGAAAAGTTAAAAGTTTATCCAAAGTGTCCTCTTTCTTCTCTGGAACAGACGGCTGGTCGACCAGAGACTGGCACTCAGGGGGCCTTCCCCTGGCCCCGCCCCTCATCCACCAGGTGGCTGTATATTCTCCAGCAGACTTGCTCAACCTCGGGACTGCTACCACCATGGGTCAGGTGCCTCTTTGTTTTAGGGGCTCTCCTGTGTGAGAAAGGATCTAGCAGCCCCATGACTCTTCAAGCCAGGTGTCAGTAGCACCGTTACCCCTCCCCTCCTGGTTGCGACAAGCAAAATGTCTCCATCAGTGCTGAGTATCCTCCGGGGGGCAAAATCAGCCCAGATGAGAACCAATGCCCTATGGGACATCACTCGCCTGCCTAGTCCGTTGTTGTTGTTAATGTATAAAATGGGTTAACGTGAGATGGAAAAAAGCATAATCATAACATTTCTGTCAGGAAATGGATACTCCGTTGTTCTGAAATTCCTTTTACTTATTTATTTATTAGTGACTCATCTGCTACTGAGAGAAAGAGACTTCCAGGGGCTGAGATAGGAAGAACCATCTGGTTTGAATAAGGAAGGTCATTTACCAATAAAACCACAGAGAAAGGGAAAAGAGAGGAAAGAAGAAGAAAAGTGGTATAATCGTCAGCTTCTTTAAGCCTTCATCAAACTGAATAAAGTGCTGATACGATTAAGATACACGGCTTATTACTAAAGATCAGCAAAGGAGTTAGATTTTTTACTTCCAGGTTAAAGCACTGTAGGAGACAGAACAATACCCCTCAGAGATGTCTACATCCTCAACGCTGGAACCTGTGAATACTTTATGTTACATGCCAAAGGAGTTAGGGTGAAGACAGAATGAAGGTTGCTAACCAGGTGATCTTGAAATAGGGAAATTATCCTGGATCATCCCCAGCTGTGATCCAAGTGTGATCAGAAGGGTCTTGAAAAGTGAACAAAGAAGCAGGAGAGGAAGTCTGAGGGATGAGATGTGATGGGATGGGATGCGATGGGATGGCTCAGCCTGCTGTCACTGGCTTCGAAGCTGGAGGAAGGGGCCGCGAGACAAGGATGGCGGGCAGCCTCAAAAACAGGAAGAGACAGATTCTCCCCTAGAGCTTCCAGAAAGGAACCAAGTTCTGCTGATACCTTCATTTTAGCCCCATGAGATCCACGTTGGACGTCCAACCTCCAGGACTGTAACAGAATAGATCTGTGCTGTTTTGAGCCACTGAAGTTATGCTAATTTTGCTACAGCAACTACGGTCAGCTATAACTGATACAGCACACGAGGACGCAGGGCTTGGCTCCCAGGGAAGCCTGAGCAAGTGACCTATTAGGAATTTACAGAAACCCTACAGTGGAAGATGCCCGTATCTCAATGGCCATATAAATGGCGATATGGGACAAAGTCAACCATACATGAAAATCAGGAGGCCCGAGCTGACCTCTCTGACATAGGAAATTAAAACCCAAATCATCTCAGAGACCCACTGGGAGAATTTAAGGAGATGTTGATATAAGTGCCCAGCACAGTACTTGGCACATCCTAAGTGCTAAACACATGTTTATTGTGGATATGCTGCTGCATTTTCCCTGTGGGCAAATAGAAAAGCTTTTGCCACAGTGGAATAGTGTTTCCCGGGTTGGCCTAATGACGAGTTATACTACCACTCATGAAAAATGCACAGGGAGAGAGAAATCACGTGCCTTTAGGCCTCTCTTAGAATCTTTAGAATGATCAATACCTGTGTGCTATTCTGTGTGGTCCCGATCAATACATGATTCCAGTCATCATGAACTCATTCTGAGTCTCGCCTCCCTGACACCTTATCAGAAGCAGCAGATAAGCTGTAACAATTTTTCTGGATATCCACAAGCGCATCTATCACTGTGACAAATGCGTGATGTGGCATTATATTTTCTCCACCCAGCTTCGTTTTTACTATCCCAAGTCTGTATGGAATACCACATGATTCTGATCCAAGCTTTCATTTTAATGCCTGCTGGAGTGCCAAGGCTTAATGACCTCGCCTAGAATACTGGCTGGCTCATGCAAAATATATGGTGAAGCCAGAGATAGTTTCAACAAGTTGAGTTCTTCCAGAGAAGAACGAACTTGCTCAAGGCTGCAGTGCTGATTTTATATCATGTTGATTCTAGCCAGGGAAATCGCCCTTTGCTCAGACTTTGTACTGATTTCAGAGAAAAGTCCAATAATTATTTGAGGCAAGCAATAATTGCTGTTTTTGTTTTTATTTGGGGAAAGAAAATACAAAATCACAGACAGCATTGCAGAGGAAGAGGGACATCTCAGATCATTATAATCAGCCAATCAGAACTTTAATGAGTTGTTGAAGATTTTCTCCCTCTCCTCCGTGGAGATGGCAATTCTGGTCCATTAACAGGATGCTCTGACGCTGGCAGAAACCTACAGGTTCCTTTGTGAGAGATGAACAATGATCCCTTTAGAATTATTGTGTATCAGAGCTGAGACTAACTTGAAAGGCCACTTTTGCCCTTAGTGACAGACAGAAAGACTCTTCATGTATTCACTCATTCAACAATTAGTACCTGTGCCCTATGAGGCCCGTGCAGGTCTCAAAGAATCAGACACGGACCCCTGGATCACCCAGTAAATCAGTGGCAGAGCTATGATCCTAAGACAGGAACTTTCACAGATCAACCAATATACCTATTAAAATGCCAACTGGTGTTGTGACTACAGAAGATAATCTATTCTTCATAAACTGTAGGACTATATTAAAAACGGGGGTTGAATCTATGCAGTGCTGGACATCTAAAATGTATTGTTTCATGACATGCCCCGATCAGATTCTCTTCCCCAACCATCATGGAACCGGTGCCACACACAGGGTGTCCGTGCCATCTTTAATCAACCCAGAAAACCCAACTGTGCAGAAGGAGGAGTCGCATGAAGACAGTCCCGAGGTGGGGACAGGCTCTGACATTCATGATCACATGTGACCCCTCTCACCATTCTTATCCTTTTTTTTCTCGTCGGAATTATAAAGGGTGCCTCCATTCTCCCATGATTCTCAGCTCTACTGGGTTAGTACATTGGGAAACCTGCCACCCTTAATTTATGGGAAATGATTAGCATGACTCCTATTTTAGTTCGGTCTTCGCCACAAAATGGGAAGTGTGATTCATGTCAAGACTTGCCATGCTGTCGTGCACACCATCGCGGACAGCTGGGTTCATGTGAAGAGGGGAGTATAAGCCCTCCGGTCTGAACAAAGGCCAGATGCCAACTGCAGTCACAGCCACAGAAAGAAGGGAAGTATGGGCAGCAGGTGTTCCTGGACTGCAGCCACAGTCTCTGCGGTGCTGTTTATGACCACACTGGCCACCGCTAAGACCTGAAGCTGGACTGTCATCTGTCAGACCCTCCATGTTCCACCGTGATCTGGTTTTGGTGGAAATTCCCACCTCGAGCAGTCCCGTGGGAAACACTAATGACAGGACACAACTACTGGTCTCAGTGTCACGATGCCCTCAAACACGAGATGAAATCCATACAAACTAAATGAAGCGAAGTAATGGCCTCTAATGTTAAACGACTGGATGGATATTCAGAATCAAGAAGATCGTGGAATTTATCTGTTCTTTAAAAGTATCCAATCTAATAATAATAACACAAAAAAATCAAAAATGGGCACAGACCTGAATAAACATGTTGCCAAAGAAGATAGACAAATGGCCAATAAGCACCGGAAAAGATGGTCGACATCATTAGTTATTAGGGAAATGCAAATCACAACCAAAATGAGATACAACTTCATTTGTTTTTGTTTTTTGTTTGGTTGGCTGGTTGGTTGGTTTGGTTTTCCTTTCCAATTTTTCTTGAAATTCAAGTTGACATATAGCAGAATATTGGTTTCAGGAGAAGTCAGTGATTCATCACATCCTCATCCCAACAAGGGCCCTCCTTAATGTGCATCACCCATTTAGCCCATCCCCCCAACCCCCCCCTCCAGCAACCCTCAGTTTGTTCTCTAGAGTTAAGAGTCTCTTATGGTTTGTCTCCCTGGTTTTATGTCACTTTACTTTTTCTTCCCCTTCCCTATGCTCATGTTTTGTGTCTTAAATTCCACATATGAGTGAAATCATATGGTATTTGTCTTTCTCTGACAGACTTATTTTACGCAGCATAATATATTCTCATATCCATTAGGATGGCTATAACTTTAAAAAATGGGATATCAGTGTTGATTAGAATTCTGACTCTCATGCGACGCTGATGGCAATGTAAAGTGCTACAGCTACTATGTTAAACAGTACAGCAGTTCCTCAAAATTAAAAAAAAAAAATTGCCACGTGATCCACCATTTCCACCCCAAATATAAAAAAAAGAAAGGCAAACAAAAACAAAGAACCATATAACAAAATAGCCGAAAGCAGGGACACAGAAAGATACACCCACGTTCGCAGCAGCATTACTCCCAACAGCCAAAGGGTGCAAAGAACGCAAGTTTCCATCAAGAGATGAGTGTATAAACCGAATTCGGTCTCTATATGCAATGGAATATTATTCACCTGTAAAAAGAAATGGATTTCTGATGCATGTCACAGCATGGATGATTCTGGAAATCATCATGTGAAATAAGTCAGACACAATAGGTCAAACACCGTACGATTCTACTTATATGATGTATCTAGAATAAACAAATTCATAGAGACAGAAAGTTGAATGATAGTTGCCCATGACTGGCAGGGAGAGGGAAGGAGGTGGAGTTATTGTTTAATGGGTACATAACTTCTATCTGCAATGATGGAAAGTTCTGGAAATGGATAGTTATGATAATCATAACATCGTGAATACACATGATGCCACTTTATACACTTAAAAATAGTTTAAAATGTTATATATACTTTGCCATAATAAAAAAATATTTTTAAAAAGCATTTTGCCCAAGACGTGCATCAGAGACAAAGCAATCTGGGCCAAACACGGGCATATTCCCTTTTCTAAAGCCTGAACAGAGCAGCTAATCATCATCAGGGTGAAAAATCTCAAGATGCTTGCACTTTAAGAACACTGGGGAGACAGACCTTGATGGGCCATGATAACCACCTGGCGAATACATGCAGGGTGATTGTAATAAGAACACTGGTCACGTTGGAATCTGTGGCACCCACCGTAACCCCTCACGGAGAGGGCTAGAGGGACAGCAGGGGGCTGCTAAGGGGACTGGGTCTACCAGAAGCCTCTTTCAATCTACAGCTTGGTTCTCATCCATGGGTGCGGCCTCCAACCCTGGACACATTCCACAATCTCTAGAGCTATTGCTATCTGTCACAAATGGAGGGTGGGGCACTCCTGGCATCCAGCGGGTAGAGGCCAGGACTGCCCCTGAGAACCCTACAGTGCACAGGACAGTCACCACAATGGAAAGTTAGCCAGCTCACGATGACAACAGTGCTGAGGTGGAGACACCCTGCTCCACGTGAAAGCTGACCCTCGTCAGCAGTCGTTTCTCTCCGTTCAGAGCCATGGGCGCACTCCTGACCCAGCTACGTGGACAAACATACCGGAGACCCAAAGCTGCTCACCACGGAAATGCTCTGGCAAAGGTCCCTAACTTAAAAACACCTGATGATAAAAAGTTCCCTCAGCTCAATCCCTTGTAAAAAGGAAGTGCTAAAAGCGCATGAAGTGCTAAGCTTGCTTTCTAAAGGCAGAGCAAGAAAATCTGTCATCATCTCCACATCTCTGTGAGGCGCGGAGGACGTTCTTCCCGGCCTGTTGCCATCTACCCCCGCGCTGACCCAATCCAGTCATGGAGAACCAGTCCCAGGGCACGCTCCCGCAAGGACTGGCGGGAACACAGAAGTCAGTGCCAGGAGGGGAACCAAATTCAGAGTCAGGCATAGAGGTTGAACTTACTATTGACCGACTGATCAAGACAAAGCTTTGGGACATCAATTAGTGGAAAATTAACCTTCAGGGGAGACTCACGAATGAGATTTCTATCTACGTCGCTGACAATGCACTGAATGTTTGTGTCCCCCCAAAATGCATACGTTGAAACGCTATTTCTCAGTATGATGGTGTTTGAAAGTAGCGCCTTTGGACAAGTGATTAGGCCCAAACAATGGAACCCTCATGGATAAAGAAACCCCAAGAGATCTTTGTCGTCCCTTCTGCCATGTGAGGACACAGCTAAAAGATAGCCACCTATGAGCCAGGAAACTGGCTCTCATCACACGCAGGATGCACTGGCACCTTGATCTTAAACTTCCCGGCCTCCAGAACTGCGAGGCCACCCTGTCCATGGTGGTTGGTTATAGCAGCTCAAACTAAGACACCACCTCTCATGTTTATATAGCTCTTATGTAGAAGACATCACACAGAGGCAGGCATCGCTCTGTGCCTCAGTTTCCTCATCTGCAAAATGGATAAAAATAGTACCTACCCCATAGGTTGTTAGATGGAGTCAAGGAGTTAATTACATAAATGACTCAGAATAATGCCTGGCACATCAAAAGTGCCATGTTTGTGTTAATAAAATAAAGACTGTAAATAGCGCTTAACGTTAGAGGCAGCCAACTGCACATTTTAGAGAGAAGGAATCTGAGCCCCCCCCCCCCAAAATTGAATGTGATGCCCAAGTTCCCACAGATTATTTGTAGCCAATATTAAAATGAAAATGTTGGGTAGCCAGAAACTGAACATTCAATACCACATTCAAAGTGTTCTTGCCAAGAAGAAAAAGAATACTTGAAAACTTGGCGGGGGAGGGGGGGGGGAATATTTTAACATTAAAAATGTTCTTCACTTTATATTAATATTGCACGTAATTAAAAGCAGAGTTAAGCCCACAGTAATTTGAAATAATTAACTAAACTTGTCAATGTCAAACAAAGGTCTCTGAAGTTTTACGGCCAGAGAAGAGTCTTTATTCTCAACTCCACACTAAAGTGGATGTGACACAATAAAGTAATAGGACTAGACTACGTTAGTCCTAGGATTGTAGTGTTGGTTTCATGACTGTGACATTTATATCCAAAACCTCCAAGTAGCTCATTCCCTTTATCACTTTGAAGAGAACCTACAGAATGCATTCAACATGGCTCATTTCATGGAGTCCCTTCTTTCTCTTCACTGTTTCATTTCCTCCAGAATTATCAGATTTATAACAACCTGTATTTAAAAAGAAAAAGAAAAAGATGGTGACATTATCAGAAATTTCACTGACAGTTTATCTTTCTGGTACCTTCTAGAGGCTTTACTCGTGTCTCCACATGATCTCCATGGAATATGTTGCTCCTCCTTGTGATGTTGTTAACACTGTAGTAATTTAAAATGAAGCAACTCTTCACCATTCATTTTGAGCAAAAAAGATTAGATAAAAATAAGACTCAATTATGCTAAGTAAGAATTTTCTCTGGCAAATTTCCCATTCTTTAATTAGGAAGGAGAAATGATTAAACACTTTTGGGGGAGGGTGGGTAAAGAAACAGCACCGTCTGATTTGATCATTTCTATTTCCTGCAGAAACCTATTCATTCTTACATAGTTATTCAACAGTCTCACATACCTGTCCAAAACTCCTAGGCAATAACAAAAAAAACAAAAAGTAGCTCCAAGATGTTTACAGTGTTTAAAGCTGAGGACACTCACCACAACTATTTAAAGCTAATCAATATCATGATAACCACCTGAAATGCCCTGAATTGACACTTTAAGATGGAGACAATTACTGTACAAAGTGGCCATCTTCTCCAAACAAAATGATCCAGCAGCCAGCAGGAAGTGATCTACAGTGTGTATGCTCCCACCACCAAGGCATAGACAAGAGATGTATCCTGGGAAGGTTGAGGCTTCCTCTCTAACCCCTATATATTTATCTTTCAAAGCAAATTGAATCACAGAAGATTTTATTGACTATCTATGAATTTCCCACTTTATCATAAAGTTCAAATCAATATAAACATGTTGCATATAAGTCACCTCTCCATTCTGAACCAATTAAGAAAGACTGGATGGAATTAGAAATAAAGCCTCTGCTTTACTGCTGGCAGAGTTGAACTGAAGGCCAAAGCCAGCCACTCCATACCTTCCAGCAACTGGGCAAGGATCTGGAACAAAGACTCCCTGTGGGACACCTGCTCAAGAAGAAGGTGAAGAGAAGGAGAACATGAGCAGTTTGACAGGAGCCTTGTGTGGAATACTTAGGATTAACATGCTGGTTCCACTCATAGATCCACCAGCAGGTGAGACCCCCCCCCCCACTCGTAGCAAGAAGAAGTATACGTAACAGAGTCCATATGAGATCATCTACTAGTAACACCTCCACAGAGGTGTAGGAGATGGGAAAACTAACACAGACTTAAACTAATCCATTCTTTTTAAAAGCTACTCTTTTGGAAGATTTCTAGAGAAATAATTCATTTAGATTTAAGAATATGGAAGTGTTTTACTATTTTTAATAATGTGTGTGTATTGTATATGGGGAAAAAACTATGGTAACAGTAACTGGTCTTAAATTTGATATTCAGGTAATAGTAATTAGTCTTATTTGACAGTTAGTCTTAAATTTGATAACTCGTCTGAAATTTGTTATTCAGATTGCATTGTTTTAAATTATGATGTACATGAAAATTATTTTATTTTCTAGATCTCATGTGTTTTTTATAAGCTATTAGATTCACTTTTACTACGCATCCAAGGTTCATACTGTTATCCAGATTGGTTATTTTACATCTTCCCTTCCCTCTGCACTCTCAATTATTTTGTGACGACACAAGAGTCTTCTCTGCCCCCCCACCATTTTTAAAATTTAAATCCAAGTTAGTTAAAATATAGTGTAATAACGATTTCAGGAATAGAAGTTAGTGAATCACCGCCCATTTACCCCACCCCCCCACCCAACACCCCACCAGCAACCCTCAGTTTTTTTCTCTGTATTTAATAGTCTCTTATGGTTTATCTCCCTCTCTGTTTTTGTCATCTTTTTGCTTCCTTTCCCCTATGTCCTTCTGTTTTGTTTTTGAAATTCCACATATGAGTGAAATCATATGGTGTTTCATAAGTCTGACTTATTTTACTTAGCATAATACACTCTAGTTCCATCCGTGTTTTTGCAAATGGCAAGATTTCATTCTTTTTGATTGCCAAGTAATATTCCATTACACACACACACACACACACACACACACACACACACACCCCACATCTTCTTTATCCATTAGTCAGTAAGTAGATATTTGGGATCTTTCCATACTTTGGCTATTGTCAATAGTGCTTCTATCAACACTGGGGTGCACGTGCCCTTTTGAATCAGCATTTTTATATCCTTTGGATAAATAACTAGCAGTGCAATTTCTGGGTAGTAGGGAAATTTTTTTTTAATTTTTTGAGGAACCTCCATACCGTTTTCCAGAGTGGCTGTACCAATTTGCATTACCACCAGCAGTTCCAGAGGGTCCTCCCTTTCTCCACATCTACTCCAACATCTGTTGTTTTCTGAGTTGTTAATTTTAGCCATTCTGACAGGTGTGAGGTGGTATCTCACTGTGGTTTTGATTTGTATTTTCCTGATGATGAGTGATGTTGAGCATCTTTTCATGTGTCTGTTAGCCATCTGGATGTGTTCCTTAGAAAAGTGTCTCTTCATGTCTTTTACAGATTTCTTCACTGGATTATTTGTTTTGGGGTGTTTCGTTTGATAAGTTCTTTATAGATTTTGGATACTAACCCTTTATCTGATATGTTATTTGCAAATATCTTCTCCTATTTTGTCCGTTGCCTTTTAGTTTTGCTGATTATTTACTTCACTGTGCAGAAGCTCTTTCTCTTGATGTGGTGTCAATAGTTCATTTTTGCTTTTGTTTCCCTTGCCTCTGAAGACATGTCAAGTAAGAAGTTGCTGCAGCTGAGGTCAAAGAGGTTGTTTCCTGTTTTCTCCTCTAGGAGTTTGATGGCTTCCTGTCTTACATTTAGGTCTTTCATCCATTTTGAGTTGACTTTTGTGTATGGTGTAAGAAAGTGGTCCAGGTTCATTCTTCTGCATGTTGCTGTCCAGTTTTCCCAGCAGCATTTGCTGAAGAGACTCCATTTTTTTCCGTTGGATATTCTTTCTTGCTTTGTCAAATATTAGTTGCCCATATGTTTGTGGGTCAATTTCTGGGTTCTCTATTCTGTTCCATTGATCTATGTGTTCTGTTTTTGTGCCAGTACCATACTGTCGTGATGATTACAGCTCTGTAATACACCTTGAAGTCTGGAATTGTGATGCCTCCACCTTTGGTTTTCTTTTTCAACATTACTTTGGCTATTCAGGATCTTTTGTGGTTCCATACAAATTTAGAATTATTTGTCCTTGCTCTGTGAAGAATGCTGGTGTTAACTTGGTAAGGACTGCATCGAATATGTAGACTGCTTTGGATACTATCAACATGTTAACAATATTTGTTCTTCCAATCCATGAGCATGGAATGTTTTTCTATTTCTTTGTGTCTTCTTCAATTTCTTTCATAAGTGATCTATAGTTTTAAGTGTATAGGTCTTTCACCTCTTTGGTTAGGTTTATTCCTAGGTATTTTATGGTTTTTGATGCAACTATAAATGGGATCAATTCCTTGATTTCTCTTTCTGCTGCCTCATTATTGACATATAAGAAATGCAACCAATTTGTGTACATTGATTTCATATCCTCTGACTTTCCTGAATTCATGTACCAATTCTAGCAGTTTTTTGGTGGAGTCTTTTGGGTTTTCCACGTAAAGATTCTTCTCTTTGCAGGGAAACATTTTTCATAGTCAATGTGTAAGAACTACATAGAAGATCACACATTTCTCATTTCATTTGACAGTGCTATTTTCTTCTAAATATAAAAAATATGCTTCTTGCATTTTCATTTTGCTGAAGATATCTGGGTCTGAAAAAGAACAACTTTAGTATTGGTTTTCCTACTTGTGGGAAAAGTATCACAAGTTTGGTTAAACTGTCATGTTTGCATACAAATATATAAATTCTCCATTTTCATGACAGCCATATGATGGCCGACACAGACTTCAAGTGCTACTAGTCAGTGGTGAATAGACTGTTGAGCACTTTTATAGACTTGCTTTAAGGAGAAATGGTGGGAAAAAACAAACTTTGCCATGTATTAACCACATACTGAAGCCCTATCCTATTTCTAAGTTAAAACAGCAACCTTTAATGATAAAATTATCTCATTCTTATGACCTCTTTGTGAAAAACTTATCATAACCTCCACACTACACAAAAACATGGTGTTAATATCAAATGTCACTGAGCCAGTAAAGTACAATAACATTTACTTTAGGGAACTAGCACCACAATCCCTCACCCAGATAACCTGTAAGTCAAAGTAAGTCTCATCATTAATTTTCAAAGGAAAGTATAACCCAGACACCTTTTAAGTTAGATTTTATATATATATATATATATATACATATATATATATATGATTAAGTAGATGCTTTCAAACAATTTTTAAAAATATATAAATGACCTAATCCCAAAGTGGTTCGCACAAGTGGAAAACAAATATTTTGAACCTCTTACACTCTTCATGGCTATATCTTTCATTTTTGTGAGTAATTTGGAAATAATTTTCCTATAGAACCGCTAAGTTCTTACCCGTTTAGGAACAAAGGTTTCCACACTGCTAAATCATGTTGGTAGAAACCTATGTTCTACTGAGTTTCAAACACTCGATAGACACGAGTGTTAACCTATTGGTGTATCCAGTTCTCTAGCTTCACAAATATCCCCTTCACCCTGAAGCCTCAATGTTCACTTGAAGTCCCACATTCACTATTAAACTCGTGCAAGGGCACTGCTTCTTATAGTTGTTACTCTGAGAATACATAACTCAATCAAAAATCTTCAATATGTTGGCAAGGAAAAGTGCTGCCAAAGCATCTCGGCACTTCGGATTAGTGAACTGAGCAGACTCCGGATTTTACTAGAATCACCAGCACGTAGAGTTTTCAATCTGTGAACATTAGCAAGAAAGCAATCAAGATCATCAAAGCCAAATGTTGGCTCTCTATCGGGTATGATTTTACTTGCACAGCAGTCTTAAGGGAGGATATTTGATTAAAAATTCAGTAGACTAAATCTTAAGGTATATAAATTCTCCATTTCTATAACAGCCATATCATGAATGACATTATATAAAATACTTAACTTGCTGCTGCTCATACAAAGAAACATAAGATGAAACAGGCAAGAACCACTTCCTATTTCTATTCCCTTAAAAGAACAGAAAGTCTGTGTCATGTGTCTAATTATATATTTATAAATATATGGATTTATGAGTTTATAGATAGCATACATAACCTTTCAGCTTGGTAAATCAGATTACAAATGCATTTCACAGGGAAGAATCCCATTTAAAAGTCTAAAAGGTTAACACTTAATCACAGAGCTGATATCAAATATAATCATATTCATTCAACAAACCATGTGTGCACATACACACGTGCATGTACATACACATGTATACATATTAAAATGCATATACGTATTTAAACAAAGTAGAAAGATAATTCTGCATAGAGAGTAAAGCTGAGAAACAGTCAAAAAGCCTGATCTGGATAAAAGGTTATCTTAAAAACACACTGCAAATTCATATGCATTTAACAATGCTATGGATTGAACAAGTGATCAAAGCCAGCACTATTTTACTCCGCACTTTTGCCATTTTAATTGGCATCGGGTTACAAACGTTTTCTAAAGTTTATTATGATGTTTCACTGTTTATTTTAAAAGTAATCTGAATTGTCATCATAAATCAAGCCTGAAAGAAATATGCTGTATTTGAGATGCTGATACTTAACCCAGAAAACTTGCTGAAATCTGTCTATACCACAAGCACTTTTTGCAGACCTACAACAAACAATCCTAAAATTTGTATGGAACCACCAAAGACACCAAATAGCCAAAGCAACACTGAAAAACAGAAACAAAACTGGCAATTGCAGATTTCAAGCTATATTACAGAGCTGTAGTCATCAAGGCAGTATGGTACTGGCACAAAAACAGACACACAGATTGTAGTTTTTGATAGTTTACCTTCAGATTCCTTTGGGATGTGTATATAAACAATCATATTATCTGCAAATAATTTTTAAATGTTTCCTCCTTTTTTCGCATCCCTTGCTTCTTTTGTCTTGTCTTATTGTGACATCTGAGGGCTGACAAGTGGTAGGGGCAAATAGTATTGTTTTTTATTAAAATGATACTATAAAACTAGGATTTCAGTATTATTTAGGTTAAGAGTATTCTCCAATGCTTAGTTTACCACGAATTATTAATTATGACCTACTATTGAAATGTATCAGTTTTGAAACACTGACTGAAATCATCATTGGTCTCTCCTCCATCTGTTAATGTTGGCAGTTACAGTAGTTGCTGGCTGGTGCCTCCCTTGTGCCCTCAGATCCAGCCCTCCACCTTCCTGACTCGTCCAGCATCATGAGGTTACCCTGCAGGCAGTGTTCTGTGCATAAGTAACAGCACGCTTCCAGCTGAGTTTAGCCAATGGGAGGCCCTGATGAGAGGCTGGATGCGAGGAAGAGAGCAGGAGACAGAACATCACTCTCCCTTCCTTTTGTCAAGCAGCCTCTCAGAGCTACCGCATCCCCTTCGTGGCTCTATGTCCCACTGGATGGTCCTCTCCTTCTGGGAAATCCAGGCATAGGATACTGGTGGCACTGCCTCTTCCTATCTCTCAGGGTCATTGTTTCTCAGTCTCAGTACTACTGACATTTGGGGGCCAGACAATTCTTTGTTAGAGGGGGCTGTCCTGTGCACGTAGAATCCCTGGCCTCTATACACTAGGTACCGCCAGCACCTCCCACCCAGTGATGACCATCAAAGTGTCTCCAAAGATTGCGAAGTGTCCTCTGGTGGAGGAGAGGGACCACACAGGCCCTGGTTGAAAAACACTGATCTAGGGGCACCTGGGTGACGCAGTCAGTGAAGCATCTGACTTCAGCTCAGGTCATGATCTCATGGCTCGTGAGTTAGAGCCCCGCATAGGGCTCTGCGCTGGCAGTGAGGAGCTTTCTTGGAATTGGGATTCTGTCTGTCTGTCTCTCTCTGCCCTCTCCCCCTTCTTCTCTCTCTCTGTCTCTGTCTCTCTCTCAAAATAAATAAATAAACTTAAAAGAACAACAACAAACACTGCTCTAGGCTAATGGGAGTCATGCTTTGAGGCAAGTCTGTGAGTTACTTCCCTGACTCCTTGTTTGACTTCTCAGCTTTTCTCTCAACTATGTAACCAATCTCCTATATTAAATCCTCTCTGTTGTAAATACTGAAGTGGTCTGTGACCGATAAAACGTATTCCTATTACTAAATCATACTTAGGAATGACTGTAGTATGCATCTTTGTAATAGTTGTCTTTTAACTGCTTTCTTTCATTTTACTCCATCTCCTTTTTTTTCCCTAATATCTTAACATGAACACTTAGCTAATTCATTATCAATTATTCTTCTTTTCTAATATATGCATTAAATGCTAAAAGTTGGTTTCTATGTACTACACTAGATACACTCTTCAAATTTTGCTATTTTGTTTTAATTGGCATTCAGTTAATTTTCTAAAATTTAATTATTATGTCTCAAAAGTTAACTTTGCAAAATAATTTTGAATGACCATTATAAACTGAGAATCTAAGAAATAAACCATCTTTAATTTGTAAAAGAAGCAGATTTCAAAAGATAAGGAAATAGTTTTTAAACCAGATCACCAATATTTGAATATGTTTGTAGATCATCTCCAATATTTAAAGGATCTATTATTGAGAAGCTCTTGCTTCGTATCAAGCCCCAATCCACAGCTGGAAAATAAGAGGTTTAGGGGGAAAAATCCTCATTTTCAATAGTAATAATTATGATCTTCATCATTTGTCATCATATTCTCTTTTGAGAGTATCACTGATCTTTGAGACAAAGATATAATAAGAGAATCAAATGAGAAGGACTAACACTATTGCATTTGGGGAAATGCGCTATAGTAAAAGGCAAGAAAAAATACAATTTCAAATTAAAGACATCAAATTGGAATAAAACTACATATAAATCCACCTAATATCTAAAAATATGTAAGCACCAAAGAGTAGCATGCAAACTTGAGACCTTCCGTGCAGTGGAATCAAATAAATGAATTCTGCACATAAGAAAAGAAACACAGAAGAAAATTATCTTCTATTCATGCTCTCTTTTTTAAAACTGTTTTATAGCATAGCTTAACAATGTTACACACACACACACACACACACACACACACACACACACAGGGGCATACACAAAGGAACTGAAATTTTGGAAGAAATAAGAGACTCTCAAAAATGTGATTCCATTCTTTCTGAATTGTTTTTCATTTTATACCTGAAAAACTACATCAGTGTGTACTAACAAACATGGTGTAACAGAGTTATAAAAAAAACTATTATAAATATTACATATTTTCCTCAGGTCTGTTCCCTAAAGAATTTCTTCTCTGTCTTCTTTGCTCTCTCTCCTTACCAGTATGTGTATTTCTTGTAAAAGGTTGCTCACTTGTCTCTGGGATGAGATCCCCAGAGAAAAGGTCAGGTCCAAATAGGGCAGGATTCATTGCAACCCAAGAAACAGAAGGAATTTGTACTTCTGTTTACCTCCCACCTTCAGGAGAGATCAATGCTTAGAGAAGAAAGCAGAAGCAAATGTTTGTCATTGTTCAACCATCCAGATCTCAAATAGTACAATTCCATCAGAAAACTCCTCTAATGCTTGCACACCTGCAAAAGTGACAACTTATGGCCAAACCCTGAACTGAAGCTTGTAGCCTTGAGATCCAGTGACCAGGAAATTCAGTGTCTACATCTAAATTATTTTAAGAGCCATGGCAGTCTGCTGCTTGTGACCAGCTACACAGCACTGACAGTCCCTCGGTCCTCCCCAAATTTCCTCAGACCCCAAAGGAGAACACTGGCCCACGGGAGCAGGAAGCCAGCGGATGCAGGAGCACACTTCTGCAAGGTGTGAGCAGAGATGGGGGCCCCCGGGAGTTTCGCCACAAGCCTGGATGTCTCAAATTAATAACATTTTTCGCTCCTGTCTCTGCAATTACACTGGAAGCTTTTTCCAGGGCTCTTCAAGGCCTCCTCTCTCTTTGATTGCCTCTGCCAGCTCCAGCCACCCGGCACCGAGGAGCTGCCCGCCCAGTAGCCTGTGGTTTCCATGGAGACAGTGCCGCATGGAAGGGAGCGCAAGAAGGATGCCAAGGGGAGCAGCAGAACCTGACCCAAGCATCACCGACCCCTGGGGTCCTTGGGACAGACGCATAAGCAAGGACAGGAGGGCCAGGGAGAAATGACAGGGAGTCAGTATAGAACAGAAAACAAATGGATATGACAAAGAGAGACATTTAAAACTGGCAAGTGTCTCTGGATACGATGCACTGTTTCCACCAAAATAAAATGTAAAAATCAGGTCTTCAAGTTTATTTTTAAAAAACTGTGTGTGTGTGTGTGTGTGTGTGTGTGTGTGTGTGTGTGTGTATACAGGAAAAGTTTGATCTGCCTTCTCTTAACATCTGGGAACAGTATTTCTAGACAAGTTAATTTTCATGGAAATATTGAAAAACAGCAAGACTACTTTGGAGTGTGCTACCATTTCATTTGAGCACATTATCATAATATTTATTCCCAATCATGATTCACGCCCTATTCTGTGCCATCAATGAGACTTTGACATTTACTTTTTTCTCATTTTTATACAAAATCCTCAGTTTTTATTTTATGTACAAGAATTCCAAAGCAATATTTGTTTTACCAATAAAAGCTGTAGGCTCACAAATAACTCCTACAGTGAAAGTATTTCTAAGCTGTCCAACTCTCATTCAAAGGCTCCACCAACATTTGTGTCCATGCTGTATTTAGGGCTGTTCACCAGTGTCCAGATTCTCCCCACCCAGGGTATATGGTAGGACTGGCTTCCCTCACCATTTAAGGTTGAGCATGGCCACACAACTCACTCTACCTGATGATACAGGACTGAGTGACAGATGACTCAATTTTCCACTCCCCTTTCCCTACTTCAATGATCATGGAAAAATTCACGAAGAAGCCAGATCCATTGGCCTGGGGCCCGGGGTGCCTAGGAATATCCAGGCCTCCATTCCCACCTTTCACCAACCATGCTGAAGATGTACCAACTTTTACTCTTTTAAGCTGCTGAAATTTGGGTGCCATTTGTTAAACCAACTTAACTGAGCTTATCCTAATGAATACACAATCTCCTCATTCAATCATAAAAATTTTAATATATCAGGGGCACCTGGGTGGCTCAGTCGGTTCAGCATCCGACTTCGGCTCAGGTCACGATCTCGCTGTTCGTGAGTTCTAGCCCCACGTCAGGCTCTGTGCTGACAGCTTGGGGCCTGGAGCCTGCTTCTGAATCTGTGTCTCCCTCTCTCTCTGCCCCTCCCCTGTTCACTCTCTCTCTCTCTCTCAAAAATCAACATTAAAAAAAATTTTTTTTAATTTTAATATATTATACTCCTTTGTCTGAGGTGTCCACAGGATCATCACAGATTGTCTCTTCAAAGTCACGGTCTGGCAAGTTAGCAGATGATTGCTATAAAAGGCGAAAATATGAAATACTCCACAGTAAATGAAAAACAAAAGCTCTGTAAGAGTCCATTTTGGGCCGAGGTTAAGACTAAAAGGTTTGGCATAAGAAAGTGGCATTTAAGATAGTGATGTTGAAGAATTAATAAACCCAAAAGAAAGTCTCTTATTACAAGGAAAGTGTTGGAGTCTTAAAGATACACTAAAGGCTCAACAACTATTGTAATTATTATTGTTAATATTATTAAAGCAACAGAATTTCAGATCTTATCATGTCCATAAGATTCTACATGGGGACACCCAGTTAAATCTGAACTACAGAAAAACAATTTTTTAGCATAAGTGTGCCCCATGCAACATTTACGGGACATACTTACACTGGGGAAAAAAAAAAAAAAAACAAGCAAAACTATTGATTATCTGCAATTCGTACTTTACTAGGGATCCTGTATTTTCATTGCTAAATCTGGTAACTCTAACTCTAGGTACATCCTGGGGACTGTGCAGGTTGCCTAAGAAGGTCAGAGACAAGGCATCAAAGTTTTCAGTAAGACAAATGATAAAATGAAAACTAACTATATTTGTTTCTGGTTTTGTAAACGGGAGGAGGAAAAGAGTCTCTATTAAAATATTTGTTAAAATATTTTCATTTGGGGCCGCGTGGGTGGCTCAGTCAGTTAAGCATCCAACTCTTGATGGCAGCTCAGGTCTTGATCTCAGGATCGTGAGTTCAAGCCCCACATTGGGCTCCATGCTAGGAGTGGAGCCTACTTAAAAAATATGTATGTATGTATTTTGTTTGTTAAAATATTTTCAAAACAAAAGATGACAATGTCCTTTGCTTCTATAAAAGCCACTACACAAAATACATTAAGGGAGATATTTTGCCACTTATGAGTTATCCATATCTAATGACTGTAAACATCATCAAACAAAAATTTTCTTTTCCATTATTTTTTCTATAATTTTGAGAAATTATGTCCTTTCTCTCATCTTAATCATAAATCCACAACACAGATGATAAAAAATATTTTACACTGATTTAGTATTTAACAAGTAGCTAATAAATCAATTTGAATAACAATTTAAAAATATTAGGACAACATCCAAGCCTATTAAAATGAGACAGAAACATCCTTTCCTTTACTGAAATCCTTTAGCAGGCATTTTAAAAACTTACAGTGTTAAAAATTAGATACAAAAGATAAATAACTTTATGTTTAAGGCCCATTTTAGGTTTACAGAAAAATTGCAAAGACGGTAGACAGAATTCCCATATACTCTGCACCCAACTTCCCCTATTATAAACACCTTACATTGGTATACTTGTTACGATTAATGAACCAGTTTTGACACATTATTATTAACTAAAGTCCATACTTCATTCAGATTTACTTAATTTTTTCTTAATGTCCTTTTACTATTCTAGGATCCCATCCAGGACACTATAGCACTTTAAGTCTTAATGTCTACTTGGGCTCCTCTTGGCTCTAACCATGTCTCAGGTTGTTCTTGTTTTTGATGACCTTGAAAGTTCTAAGGAATACTGAACTAGATATTTTGTACAATGTCCCTCATTTGGGACTGGTCTGATGTTTTTCTCATGACTGGACGAGGCCTATAGGTTTCAGGGAGGAAGCCACAAAAGTCACGTGCCATTTTCAACCCATCAGATCAAGGCTTTAAGCTGGACTTTTTTAAATAATAATTTTTATAAATTGCTTACTTGTGTTCTTGGAAACTAAAGTATATTTTAATGTCCTCAATTTAGTATTACCAGCATATCCAGTTTGAAGTAAACGTTTGGACAAGACTGAGGAGCTTCAATTGTATAAATCAATGGCATTTTTATACAACTTCGAACATCATTTAGAATGACCGTATGACATTTTACAGTGCAAGAACCAAAAATCATTGAAACTTAGAAAAGAGTCTCATGAAAATATGAGAATATTAATTTATTTTGTCCTTTAAATAAATAAATAAATCCTATGTAGCTTAAAAACCAAAATTACAAGCTTATAGCTAGGCTAAACACACACACACACACACACACACACACACACACACACACACCCCAGTAAAATCATTGATGAAGATAAGAGTAAGTATCTAGGGCAGAAAGTGACAGCCTGCATCCCACTCCCTGGGGCCAAACATACCAGCTGACAGTTCCTTAAGTTTCTCCGGGATTAAAGTTAATTCTTTCCAGTCCTGCCAACCTTAATCCAATCAGTGGTTTCCCCCATGAGCCACAAGTTGGCACGTCTCCCTCAGTACTCATAAACACAAGAGAATTTGAATCCCTTATTTGTTATTAACCTACTAAATGGTGAACTGAAGAGGAAAAAAGTATAGATGTTATTTTGCAATTATTAATTAACTCCTCGATTAACGAGATCAATGATTTGGCTTCAATTGGCATTTCTGTAGGTCAAAGAAAGTTGCATGTCAGCAATTTCACATGGATCTACCTAATACTCTCAATGATATAGCAATGCAGGCCTGCACTTCCCAGGATGACTTAAGCAAAAACCTTCTCAAGACACGTACTGCCCTTGGTAAACAATCAGGTGAGGGCCCCACTTCTCTCTGAATAGGGCTCCATGCCAAAAGCTGAAACTATTAGCATGCTGAATGTCAACAGGTAAACACTGCAAGGAGCCTGCTACCTTGCACTGAGCTCCTGAGGTGACCAGCATCTAGACAAGGTCACAGATGACACCTTCCTTTCCTGTTACAAACTCCCAAACTGCTCTCCATGACTAACCTGTCAATTATTTTAAGACATCATCTACAGAGAAATTCATAAGCTAAAGGTGCAGAAATATGTAGCCAAGACAACAGGAAACAATTTAATCCATATTTTTGCTGGAGTGGGTAGCAATAACTTTAAACTTAAAAAAAAAAAAAAAGAAAAGAAAACCACCCTAAAATACTCCTGTTACTTAAAAGGAACTTCCTCAACCTAATGACACTAATTCAATAACTTCAATCAAATTTGCTATGTGGAGGTTTTGTTTTTCAAAGACAAATAATCTGACTAAAAGCATAGCTAATTTAAATAGAAAGGGGATTTTGTGACAGCAGAGTCCTAACATGAGACATGAAAGTGTGTAAAAGCAAATACTTATTTTTCTGTTAATATTAACTCCAAGTTGTAGACATTTCCTGTATGAGAGGAAATAGAAGCAAATATGCAATTATGAAAATATCACTCTTGAAGTCACATAAATTGGCTTGTGATATTTTAATATGTAGCAGTTAAAAAAATCCACATCCCTGAAACATTGCCATTTATTCTTTATTAAACAAGTCACAAAATTATCAACATATATCATTCAAGGGCTTATGCCAAGAGTAACATTTAGATAAGGCTGTAGTAATTCAAAATAATTTACTTTTCTTTCAGTTGACAATATTCCAAATCATAGACAGTATCTTCAATTTAAATATAACAGGGAATATTAAATAAATTCACCTTACAAAAATAAATCTACTTCTGATAATCCTATATGATCATTTTTCCCATTTTTGCCTACATTCATCAATACTTTAAGATAATGTCTTGACAAAAGAATATCCTGGAAGTTCTCATCTAAATCAACATTTCCATATTTCATACTCCACTGCTTTAAGATGATGAATACTGTTCCATGAAAAAGTAAACTTTGTACAGTTCTATTTTTTTGTTCTAAAAGTAAGTTTAATGTCCTCCTGCAGCAAAATTCCTGGCATATTTATATCCTATTTACTATGAGCTAATCTGCCTTTGAAAAACAGCCTACCATGCTTTAGGATGCCAGGAAATCATATGACAGCTGACCTGTTAGGCAAAAGCATTATATTAGATCCACACATGGAAACGCATCAGCTCTTACTAACTAATCATCGTACTGGTCTCTGACATTCATTCAGTGATAGATGATCTGTCTTCTATCTTGTCTTCCATTTCAACATACATCTGTGATATGATTCAATGATTACTGCGTATTAAAAATTTATCCTACATAAGATCGCTACTCGAAGCCAGGCAGACATTAATCCTTGCGAGTTCCTCCTGCTACCACATCAGTATAGGATGAATTTTAAAGTCTTTTTTTTTTAAGCTTATTTATTTTGAGATAGAGAGAGAGAGCACAAGCAGGTGAGGGACAGAGAGAAGGAGAGACAGAATCCCGTGCCATCAGCACACATCTGGACACGGGGCTCAGACCCACAAACCACGACATCATGACCTGAGCCAAGATCAAGAGTTGGACACTTTACCAACTGAGCCACCCAGGTGCCCAAATTTTAAAGTCTTTTTAGTGACCAACCTTCCAAAAGGTTGTATTCAAATGGGAGAAGACGTGAAAATAAACTTGCAAACCAATAAACAAAGGAGATGGTTTCCAAGTCTCTTACATGTCGTGAAGAAAATAAAATGGTAAGTGTTAGGTGAGAAACCAGGAGAGGATCAGCTTTAGGGAAATGAGTAGGGGAGACAGAGAGGTGGCCAAATTAGCTGGACTGCAGCCTAATAAACCACTGGGAGAAGATGTAGGTGAGACAAGACAGGAAGAAGTTGAACCTTTTTCTTGGCATCATTGTGAGGCTTCTAAACGAAGGCAAGATATGAGAAGACTTAAAAGGAGACCTCCGGCTACTGTAGAGGGAAACTTCAAGGAAGCACAGGAAAGGCGGGGGGGGGGGGGGGGGGCAGCTTGCTACACAAATCTTGGTAAGAAGTGACGGGAGCTTGGATCCGCATCTTTAAGAGTAAAGGTGGTAAGAGATGGAAGGGGTCAACCAAGACGAGGAGCATCCATGTAATTTTTAAAATTATTAATAGGGGCGCCTGGGTGGCGCAGTCAGTTGAGCGACCGACTTCAGCCAGGTCACGATCTCGCGGTCCGGGAGTTCGAGCCCCGCGTCGGGCTCTGGGCTGACCGCTCGGAGCCTGGAGCCTGTTTCCGATTCTGCGTCTCCCTCTCTCTCTGCCCCTCCCCCGTTCCTGCTCTGTCTCTCTCTGTCCCAAAAAATAAATAAACGTTGAAAAAAAAATTAAAAAAAAAAAAATTAATAAAAAACTTTGGAATAGCATATGTTAATAAATATAAAAATGTGTATCTAGGAGGCGCCTGGGTGGCTCAGGTTTAAGCATCTGACTCTTGATTTTGGCTCAGGTCACGATCTCAACGTTCATGAGTCTGAGCCCTGCGTTGGGCTCTGTGCTGATGGCGTGGAGCCTGCGTGGGATTCTCTCTCTCCCTCTCTCTCTCTCTCTCTCTCTCAAAGTAAATACACAAACTTTATTGGTTTTACATTTTTTACCATTCATTCATTTTTGACAGAGTGAGAGCAGGGGAGGGGCAGAGAGAGAGGGAGACACAGAATCCAAAGCAGGCTCCAGGCTCTGAGTTGTCAGCTGTCAGCTGTCCCTGACGTAGGGCTCGAACCCACACACCACGAGATCATGACATGAGCCGAAGTGAGAGGCTTAACCGACTGAGTCACCCAGGCGTCCCTAAACAAACTTAAAAAAAAAGAAAAGAAAAGAAATGTATGTCTAGGAATTCTACCTAGCAAATTGTTCTGTGTGTCACATTCTATAATTTAGAAATCAAAGCCAAAGACTTAAAGTGAACTAAAAAATAATTAAAAATGCCTTGAGTACTGACGCAGATTATCAATCAGTGATTCTCATTCATTTAGGGATCAATTCAATATCAAACACCCCAAATCTGCCATCAGATGTGGGCCTTCCTGGGCATCGAGACCTTGCTATGCTCTCTGTCACGGATAGAAAGCTTGTATCCCCACAAAACGTGCATATCGAAGCCTTACTCTAATGTGATGGTATTTACAGTTGGGGCTTTGGAGATAATTAGGGCTAGATTAGGTCATGAGCTGAGGTCCTCATAAAGGGATAAAGGATCTTATAAGAAGAGGAAGAGAGAAAGATACATGAGCCAAGGAAATGCCATGTGAAGGCACAGAAAGATGGCAGTCATCTACAAGCCAGGAAGAGAGCTCTCACCAGGAACCGAATCAGCAGGCACCTGGAACTCAGACTCCCCAGCCTCCAGAACTGCGAGAAATACATGTCTGTTGATGACGCCCCCCAGTCCACAGTATTTTGTTATGGCAGCCTGAGCTAAGACTATCTGGTATAATGTTTTCATTCAGTGAAGTCCTTCCACCACCACAAACGACAAACCCCTGGACATTTTCCTGAACTTCTGCAGCTGAGGGAAACCTGGTGTGTCCTTACCTTTGGGTTTAGTAATATTTATGCCACCCAGCATCTACTCAGCGCTACAGAACTGCCTACAGACCCACTGTCAAAATGTTCTACTGTCTTCTTCTGGTGAGCCACACACACCAGCCTCACAAATTCTGACATCACAGTATTCTCTATAATCGCGTACATCTGCATATCACAACACTTGACCTCTCACCCTGCATCTATACTTTCTAGCCTAATATGCACGTGCAGCCTAGCTTCTGACCGTGACGATGGCAAACATTTCCACGTGCCTCCAGAGTCACCGCAAAGCGTTGGGCACCACACGCATACACCAGGACGACCCACCTGCCTTCACTGTCCTTCTCAGTGCCTTACAATGGATGTGGAAGCAGCCCTACCTCGTCCCAAATGCCTAATGATACCTGTCTTCAAAGATGCATGAGTAGCAAACACACAGGTAACAAAGCTCTACTTACATGAAAATTATGAAGCAGAAAATCTGAAATTACTCCTACGGTACACAGGCAGCATCTTAATGTAAGTCACGGGCATACATATTGAAAACTAATAAGGTGCAACAAACAGGAAACAGAATTATCCCTCAAAGTCCACAAAGCAATTCGTTCGAAAAAGTAAGAAGAAAAAGCAAGGACACCCAACACCTCTGTGTAAGCACAAAGGACAGTGAGAGAAACTGAAAATAACTCAAAGTTCAAAAGCAGCTTCTTTGGGTCAGAGCTACAAACAAACAAACAAAAAATTCATCTGGCCACCAAATCCTGAATCCATTACATCTCAATTAGCTCCAATGAGAACTGACTGCAAGGAACAGCATGTATATTCAAACTCAGACGTAGTATCACCCAAGCAGCTTCTGAGAATAAGCAAAAATGACAAAACCTACTACTGGTTCAAAAATCTGTTACACTGTGTTCAAAATTCTCAGCCTCGCGTTCAAAAGTTGAAACACAGGGGAGCACTTTGCCGGGACGAACAAGCCACACAAGCCAAAGGAGTAACTTTGCTTGTATTTCCTCCCACACCCTGTTCGGCTGAGACAGCACTGTATCAGGTTATCACCCCGCTCTCCCACTTGCCAACCTGGAGAGAATACAACCACTGGTATAAAATGTGTACTTTGACAAGCCGCCGGGAAGCCACATAAAACTCGGATTATTACACTGTGCAAATGCAAAGCATTTATGCTTCATACGGAAAGATCGCGAGTCCTGGGAGCAATTATATAACACGTTTTCACAGACCTGGCACTCAGAAGGCAGGGAAGGATTTCAGAGAAGTGACAGGAAATAAGGTGTGCTCGGGGATGGCATGCTCAGCTTGAAGTCCAAGTCTGAAGAGGACAGAGATACAGTCACTTTTCGACTAGAGAAATAGGCTAAACCACTGGGGGGTGGGGGGGGTGGGGGGGTGGGGGGGGGTGGGGGGGGGTGGGGGGGGGTGGGGGGGCGGGCGGCAGGTCACCCGACCCCGGAGCAGCAGGTCATTTGCTGCTCTGTTCCACGTGTACGTATGTCACTTGCTACTCTGTGTAACATATAAGTATAACATATCATATCATCTCGCTTCTTCCAACCTTATACTTGGCCAGGTGTGTTGACTGAATGGATTAGTCCACGAACAACTGACCAGCCCATCGAAAAACGTTCTGTTACCAAAAACTAGTTGAAGCTTCCTGCTCCCTCTCACTTCTTAAAACGTCCACAGTTCTTCTCAGGTGTCACTAACCCTCCACCCCTCTATCAGAAGCCACCAGAACATAGTCTTCTGTCTCCACAGTCTGTATTTGCAGATGAAGGAGGGAGATTATCACCCAAGGGTCAGGTTCCCCGAGCTGTCCCTTTGCCCCATATCCTCTTACACCCTGTTTCTTTCTGGGGTTCACATGTACAAGCTAAGAGCGCACCACGAACCTCTCAACTGCTACAGCCAGAGGTACAGGATCACTGTACAATTCATCACACAACCTACCCGAAGCTAAATTAAAAAAAAACAAAAACAAAAAACAGAACCGTCTCTGAAATTGCTAGAAGCACAAGCAAAACCATGATTGACTAGCATCTCCCCTTGAGTACCTAAACCTTTACTACTAAGTAACATACTCACTGAAGGGATATAAACTTCCCTTCTTTACTTCCTTCAAGTTTTGAGAACAGGGAACAAATTAAAGTGTTGTTGTTGTTGTTGTTTTCATAAGTTTACACATGATTTCTTCCTATTGACAACCTACAGTTAGAGTGATAAGAATCCTCTGAAATGTTGTTCAAAGGATTTAAGGAAATATGCTCAAAAAAAAGAAAAATGGAAGCCAGCTTCAGTTCACACCTCTAAAACTGTCCTGATAAAGCCTTCCAGGCGCCAGACTCAGCAGCCCACCAGGAGAGAAAATAATATTCTGGGGACATTTCTACAGACTTCAATCCCTGAGGAACAATAGGGCTTCATTTTCACTCCTCCTCTTTTAAGCAGGACATATCTGTGCAGAGAGAAAAAAAAAAATAGAACTTTTTTTTTGAGCCAATTTGGCGTGACATAATTTTTGAAGTGGTATAGAGAAACAACAGGAATTATTTCCAGTGGTGGATAAAGGAGAATTCTTCCTCTAAGTGAGGTCTAAGCTTGGAATGTCACAGCATCTTGACAACCATTAGGGGACTGACCATTTCATAACCATGTTCATAATGGAGGTCAGAGATTTAGTTTTACAGACAAGAAAACCTTTTGGTCCGGTCCAATTCATCAACAAAACAAAACAAAACAAAACAAATCAAAAACCCTGAAGCAGATCAAAAATTTCAGGGAATGTATTTTATACTTAAATGCTTATTATGATAGCATTTCCCGAAGCATTTTCACATTTATTATAATATCACATTCACAAAAATACTGTAAGTGTTGACCCTAATAAGCGAATGAGAAAATAGTCTCAGATGCAAGGTCAGAAGACAGAACAAAAATGATTTCATGATTTGGATCCCAAATTCAGAATCCTGATTCAGCGTTCCCTCCAGAATTCCAGCGCCCAAAATGCACTGAAAGAAACCAAACAGACCCTAGTTGATGAACCAGTTTTGACAATGAAAACAAATGTATGTATAGCGCACAATAACACATAGTGTTTACTATGTGCCGATTATTATCCAAAGATTTGAGAATCAATGATAAAAAGACAGATTACCGGTGTGCAGTGGGGGTGGAAAGAAGCAAGGTCCTATGTGACCAGAGAGAAAGGTGCATGTACTAAAAGGTACACGTATGATTTGATAGGGAAATATACATATGGATCTATATTATCCGTGAAATAGAAAATCATATATTTGCCTAAGAATGTCACCCTTACTCTTCCGAAAGAACTTGAAACACTATTTCAGCGAGGCCACAGTGGGGATGACAACAGCACACACACAGGCCTTCCACCTGTGAGCCCCAGACCGTGGCAAACACCTGGCCCGTCATACACAGGTGCCTAAGCCTGTGCAGGTGCCTAATTATGCTTCCTGTGGAGCAAGCAAAAGGCAGAATTAGAGAAAAAGATGTGTCATCTTTATTATTTAACAGTTGAGGGGCGCCTGCGTGGCTCAGTCAGTGAAGCATCCGACTCTTGATTTCAGCTCAGGTCAGGATCTCCCAGTTCATGAGTTCGAGCCCCGCATCAGGCTCTGCACTGACAATGGGGAGCCCGCTTGGGATTCTCTCTCTCCTTCTCTCTCTGCCCCTACCCTGCTCATGCTCGCTCTCTCTCTCTCAAAATAAACATATCAGCTTAAAAATTTGTTTAATAAAAAAAGGAAGAGTAGAAATAACTAAGGTGTTTGAGATTCACAAATATACTAGCCTCTCTGCTATGTATGTGAGGTCCATAGTCTCTTAATCTGCCTTCACAACAGCCTGAAGACACAGGAGTTACCTGCCCTCTATCAACAGTGGCACTCAGTAATAACTTACCACTTGCTAATAGAAAAATGGAACCGTTGAGATATGAACTCAGTCAAGTCAGAATACAACTATTAAATACTCCCTCCACCATTTGCTCCATTACCATATTTACTACTGGGACAAAGAAAATCAGGGAAGGTAGAATGCTCCCTTAAAGAGGGACTCCCTCCCCCCAGGAAAAAGGAATACATTTAACTACAAGCTTTAGAATTATGCTTTAAAAATAAGAATAAAATGGTTAATAAATTGATAAAACCTGGCAAAGGTAGTATAACTACTATAGACAAATAATATAAAACAATGAGAAATGAGGCAGATAAACCAACTCAGAAATGCGCAAAACATACAAAAAGACAATTTACAAAAGAATTAGGACGGCGTCATCAACTTATGTAATATTTAACCTCAGCCATAGTCACAGAGAAGCAAATTAAATCACAGGAAAAACACAATTTTCCTCCTAATTGGAATTTGTTTTCGCTTTTTTTTTTTTTTAATTAAAATACCCAGTTGTTGAAATCATGGAGAAATTGGCACACTCCTGCCTCGCTAAAGGAAATGTAAATTATATAACCTTTCTGGAGGACAAATTGACAACATCTATCAACAGCCTTGAAAACATCCAGTTCTAGGAAGTAATCTACAGAAAATAGCCTGATGAAAACTATGTAGCTTTAATCACAGCATTACACATACCACCAAAAAACAAAAATGCCATCAATCTCCAAAAATAGGAAGTTATTTAAGTAAATGATGTTACATAAAGGTATGGAAAACAGACACTAAAAATGAATACAAATCATATGAAAAAAGCAGCTTTATGTGTTAAAAAGTAACAAAACAGAATATGAGGGATCTTCTAAATTTAAAAATGTACATGGATTTGCATTCTGCTAAAAATAGTCATTTCTGTGGCTTGAGATATATGCATGAACTTTAGCTTTGTTTCATCACTACTATATTTTCAAATTTTTAATTAATCCACATTAGTTTTGAAAACAGAAAAAAATAATAAAACATTATTCGAAAAAGAGAAAATATTTCCCTAATACGCTGCACAGCTCTCAAGAAGACACCAACTTGCTAAACCTACTCAAAAAATCTCTTAACTTTAAAAACAGAAAATGTAGGTGTAGAACTGAACAGAATATATGTAATATACACTGAATGAAGGATGCGCCTTGTTAATTTCAGCCAGGCATTCAGCTAATTAACGAAATTTATCCCAAAGCAAAAATACAATATCCTTTTCAAATTTAAAGGCATACTTTTGTTCTGTGTAATGATGTAATACATAATAAACTATTATATATTTGGTGGAAAGACAATATACAATGAACAAAGCTCCTGAAACCTGTCATAAACACGATGTTCTTGTGTTTGTATGGGTGTGTATATGGGTATGTGTGCTGGGTATCATATTCAATATAGGTTTCTGCTTTGCTTCTTAACCTTAACCTTCTTCTTAACCTTCAATGTCATGGACACTCCCCGCTGTCTTAGAAGAGATAACTCTCAACTGTATAATGTTCCTTTGGGTAGAGGTGCCATAATATATTTATGCATCTACAGTGGATTTAACATTATTACTTTTCTCCAACCCAATTCAAGCCAAACAGTCTGATCCACACACTACAAGCACCAGGCTTCTTGCATCACCTTCTATGACCTGGGTACATGTGACATGATTTCTATTGTGTCTGAGACTTTTCAGATGACGCCCATTTCACCTTTCTGCCTTTCTGGAAATCTTCGTCCCACCTCCTTATCCAGTAACCAAAACAAACAAACAAACAAACACCAGAGCCTCCAGCGAGGACCGTGTTAGAGACAAGAGACTGAATCTTGGCTTTTTTGTATTTGGGAGACTTGGATTGCTGCCAAAGAAGTTATTCTTCTGAGAATTAAATTATTGCACTGCTGAAGGTAATGACTGCTAGGTTACTCTAATGTTTGAAAGTCCAAACAAACTATTTGAGAGAGAAGAATAAAATTTATTTTAAGAAGTGAGCTTTCTTAAGGTTGAGTAGTCATGCTCGGAGTCAAATAAAACATCACATTTCCTTAGAAATTCACTTTTTTCGGGGCGCCTGGGTGGCGCAGTCGGTTAAGCGTCCGACTTCAGCCAGGTCACGATCTCGCGGTCCGTGAGTTCGAGCCCCACGTCGGGCTCTGGGCTGATGGCTCGGAGCCTGGAGCCTGTTTTCGATTCTGTGTCTCCCTCTCTCTCTGCCCCTCCCCCGTTCATGCTCTGTCTCTCTCTGTCCCAAAAATAAATTAAAAAAACGTTGAAAAAGAAAAAAAAAATTAAAAAAAAAAAAAAGAAATTCACTTTTTTCTTCTTGACGGTGTCCATTATTGCTTCTATTAAAAGTCAAAACATTAAATGCCAGCCAAATTCTAATTATCTACACTGAGGTAGAAAGTGCTGTCGATAACAGCTGGCATGGATCATCATTTATATATGGTTTGGGAAGTCACATTTTGACACTGTCCCTTTTATGCCCAATTCTCACCACTTACAAGGCCACCCAATTATTGGCAGTCAAAGTCTAACGTGGAGAGTAGGGAAGAAACACTGAGAATGAGTTATTTTAAAGTTGGCAATACATAAATCAGCTGAATTTCGTGGACCATACTCTCTATAAATCAGCCAGGGCATTAGATAATTCCTGATATAGTGTCAAAATACCATAAAATATTTAAAGAGCTCAACTTCTAAGCAAAATACTGTGGAAGCTATTATATCCAGAATTCTACAACCAGAATTCTTTATAAAGCATGTCAATGAGGAACACTTCTTTCCTACTTCTGATATTTCCTTCCAGGTAAAGGGAACTTAATTCATGTGACACTATGGCCTCTCTCCATACCTTCACTTCCTCGGTTTCTGAAAAATAAAGGAAGCAGCTTGGCTAGTTCCTTCCTTCTTCCTCTAAAGAACTCCCTGCCTGCAAAGAGTCAAGGCTAGGCTCCAGGGCTCAGAGACAGCTCTGTCCCTTTGGGAAGGGAGGAGGGGAGAAGGCCAAGGCCCTGGGATGTCATCTGGCATCACATCAAACTATCTCTAATCAAACCTGATTATTTCGTCCACGGTAGCTACTCCTTTACTTCTTTTTCTTTCAAAATATCGACTTTTTCAGAAACTATAAGGGTGCTGGGATAATATTTCTTGGGTTTCTTAAAGACCCCCGACAATCCACATTTTGGCACGTGTTATAATTTAAGGTAAATGTATAGCTTTTTGTGATTTATGATGTTGAACATTTAAATGAAAAAAGATTAAAATAAACATTGTAAGATTACTTAAAACCGCAAAAACCCAAAGAATAAACTAAATAAAACGTGCATACAAAATGCATTTTTCTTAATATACACCTATTGGATCAACTTTCTAATGACAGTAGTGATAATCACATCTATTACACACACAAAAAAATGTTCTTAATGAGAAAACTCTAGCCCTTACCTATGCGGGATAAATGTATTAGCTAATTTCCACGGTGGAATTAAATTCTATCTCTTCTTCATCATCTAATGCTACAAATTAAATATACCCTTTAATAGTATATTCTGTATCATGCAAAATTTGTAGACATTTTGACACTTAAATCTATTTAACCAAATATAATTGGCTTACCACTCACTTTGAGCCAAAAACCAGAAAGGTCTTTTATTATAACATGTATTTTACTCTGGTAACATAATTGGCAGTTCCCACAACAACACATAAATTTGAATATAAATAACTATATTTATTGTCAAAATGTTTTTCTGACTTCAGATAAATTAGTCTCCTGTTAAACAGGTCACATTCTATAACAAATCCTAAGATACATCTAAGCTTTAGTATGGTAAAATTAGGTTGCTAAAGATCACAGTTCTCCCTTGCAGGAGCTCCTATAACCAAACCCAAAGGAGTAGGACACTTTACTAAAGTTACTGAATTAGATGGCAAGTGAAAATTATCCTTTAGTGTCAAAAAGATACCACAACACACATTTTATTTTCAAAAACTTGATTTTAGTGGTGCCTGGGTGGTTCAGTGGGTTGAGCAACTGACTCTTAATTTCTGCTCAGGTTGTGATCTGATGGTCATGAGATTGAGCCCCAAATAGGGCTCAGTGCCGAACTTGGAAGCTACTTGGGATTCTCTCTCTCTCTCTCTCTCTCCCTCTGCCCCACTCCCCCACTCATGCATGCTTGCTCTCTCTCTCTCTCTCTCTCTCCCCCTCAAAATAAATAAATAAACTTAAAAAAAAAACTTGCTTTGAATGAGGAGGTGGGGGTGAGTGAGTCTTCTATTTACATAATAAATTTAGCTGTTTAATGTTTCTTTATCTTTGTTACAATGACATTATTATGGGATTCATGCCCTGTGGTTCCAAACAGAGCATGTGTTTAGTATCTGACTTCACAGAAAGTGAGGTTGTATTTCCTAAACTGTCTATGATATTCTTTGTATAATGTGAATCTTTGTAGAAAATTTGATCTTAATCAGGTGAATAATATAAACATTAATAGAGAGTATCAAAGTTTTATAATTTCTGACTCTGATTAGAATCTTTTTTATTAATAATAGTGCTGGTAGATACAATTTACTTCTCTTTTAGCTTAACTAATATATATTTTAATACTCAAAGGACTGGTATGCTGTAGACTAGAAAACTTGATATACTTTATATGCCAAGCTACATAATAAAGCAATATTATAATAAGAGTAGGGAGAGAATATATCCATTGAACACTTTTGTTAGAGAGGGTGGTAGACTATAGGACATATTTAATAATACATAAATGATTTGTAAGACATATTTAATAATACATAAATGAAGCACAACTATCCACCTTAATATGCAGATATATATCTCATATGTTTATGCAAATGCTCAATGTGTAAGCCACCTGTGCTCTTACTTACTTGATCCTGAAATCAGTCTTTTCAGATATTCTGTCCTGTTGTGCCCATTTTACAGCGGAAAAAAACTGAGCTAAAGTCTGAGTATCACATAAATGGCCAAGGACACAGCTGAGAAGAGACAGACTGGGACGCACCCAAAGCCAACACTCTCCACATCTCTGCACCCGCACAAAATAGAATCCCAAATAGCATTACACTATAACATAAATATATTTCATTATTTTACACATGTGTTTTATATACAATATATACATACAATATATAAAACACACACACACACACACACACACACACACACACACACACACAATATTCATTGTAGGTCAGAGCCCAACTTTTTCCTCCAGAAATGTATTTCTGATATGAAATGACAATTAAGGGAATAAGAAGTTTCAATAGATGTAATTCAGTTTACAGATAACTTTTGAGGAATCTCACCAAGGGATACATGTGAATATGTGTCTAAGATGGAAAGCTTCCAGGAAGTACTATTTCATTTATTTGGTCATTATTTCCAATTTGTCAAAAACTAATTGATATAGAGTATAGCTTCAATATCCTAATATAGCTAAGACATTTCTTACAAATCAATTACCATGATAAAGAGCTTGAGAGCATACTTAACAGCTATGTGACCAAAAGATAAACAACTAGAAGTGTCATAACTACACATTTTTGCTATGAGTTTTAACATTTTTAATGGACTAAAAGCACAGTACGATCAAATATTTCTGTGAGTTTCCTCTGTTAGAGGTACTGTTTGTGAATATAATTAGATTCATTAAACCCAACCAGGCAGTGTATTAATCAGTAGGCTAGACTGGCAGACAATGTGATAGAAATGATTTACTTATGACATGTTTAATATTTTACATTAATACAAAAAAAAAAATCAGAAGCCAGCAACAAATATCGTGAACTGCTCCGCCTCAAATTAACTTTTCACCCACACCCACATAACACCTCTCACAGAGCCTTCAGAGTACTGAGAACACCTTTGGAATATGGATGATGAAAACCATCATGGAAGCCAACTGAAGAATCTGGCTTGAAAATGTACTTCTGACTTGTGAATCCGCCCACCAGGACCCACTGTACCACACCTTCAACGGAACTACTGGATTTAAGAATATATGCCTGACTTCTCTTGTTATTTCGTGCTCTGAATGGTAATTCAGAGGCAATTCATTCCCTGAATGTCGTGTTCCAGTTTAAATGCTCTCAACTATCTGGCATCTTTCAAAAATAACAATCTTTATTAAAAAGAAACTTTCAGGAAGAGTAATACTCACAGCACCCATTCCCCATTACAGAAGTAAAAATAATGTTCACATAGAGAAACAATCATAAATGGATGTTCAAATCTTCTGTGGACAGTCATGAGAAAAAGAAGGAAGAAAAACATTTTTGGATGTCCAAAACGCAACAGTTCTAATTTTGGTTCAATTGTCTTGTTAACCAGATACACTAGTCCATACCAAGCACACCTGACTTTATGGACAAGCAAATTACAATAAATTAGCTTAAATGCAGTTTTGCTGTTTTCTTACATAAGGAAAGCCTGATGAAATTCCTCTAGAGAACTCTCCAACGGTACTACATAAATGCGTACTGTATAAAAGAGAATTCTGATAAAGCACCGTGGAAAGGAGCACGTTCTACAATATTTTCAGGAGAGCACTGCATTCTCAATTATATGTCAAAAGTAATGTTATATTTGAGAATATGATATCTTCATTTTTAATTTTAAAGGTCATTATGAAAGTGATATTATCCTCAGAAATTATTTAACAAACTATAAATTGCATTTTCCAACTAATTTCATTTGAAATTCATTTTCTCGCCAACGAACCATTTCACTGGGAGAAAGACTTGGCTTGTGTTCTACTGTGGAAGATGTGAAGTTGATGGAAATATTGTAATTCGACAGTGCATGACTTTTATTACAAACAATGAAAACATTAGTGACATCTATAATGATTAGGTTGTACAACTACACAAACATTCACGAAATTAAATAACTCCTTTCCACAAGACTATGACAATTTTATTAGAGCAACAACCTCATGTACGTACTACAATTGCCATTCAATCAGGTACTATCGTTTTCAATCTACAATATAACATGAAACTCACGTATACAACACACGTAGTTTTACCCCTGCTCACCGGCACCTGTCTGCGTACACACATAAGCACAGAACAGTATCCACTAGTCCTTTAAGAATCACATTTAAAACTGAACAACAGACTCCAAAGGAAACGAAAAAAATCTGTCTCCCTCACTTTCTGCTTCTTCTTGAAAGAAATCTTGTATTAAAACAATGCAACGAACACAATGGTGTGTTCAAAGTGCTTTTGGAAAGTTTTCTAAACATGTAGAAGGTGAAACTAACAGGATACAGGTAAAGCTAATCACACCGTTCAGTTAACTCAAGCCGTAGAGGGCTTCCTGCAACGCTGACCCCTCCTAGCTGTATAATTACAGGCCTCCCAAATTTCACCGTCTAACTCCAGATACAAGCATCTTCATTCAAGTCCTGAGATCCTGTGGCCCACAGAGCAGGAAGGATGCCACTTAACCTTTCCCCCGAAAGCATTAAACATGGATTCTGCATGTGGCAAAGAGAATTTAGGGCAGTGTAAAGCACCCAGTCCTCATCTGAGGATGCCCACCCCTATGTGTCATACTTCTCACAGAACGAGCCCCCAAAATCATGCACAGGTTCATCCTTGTAATTCTACATGAGTCATATCAAACACTTCTCCATGGGATTTTAGAAGTGCTGCGGCTTGAAAGCCTTTTAATCCTGTAGGTGAATTACTAACTGCAAAGAGCTGAACAGGACTACCACCGGACCCTGAGCTACTGATGGAAAGATGCACAATGAGAGAACTCCTGGGTAGTTGGACCACCTCCCTATTTTCATGGAAGTCGTTGCAGAAAATTGCAAGCACCTTAAACACTGGTCACATAGTTCCGAAAAGTGACAATCTATGCATGTCAGGCCCGACAGTCTGCTTGTACCCTATCCCTTTTCTAAACCAACACATTTGCTTGATAACATTAGGCATGCATGTTAACAACACCTTTCAGGGCCAAAGCAAATCAGATCAGTTCAACCCAAGCACACAAGGGGAACAAAACATCTTGGAACCACAACCTGCCCTTCTTTTTCTTTATTTCCACACCCTTCCCAACCCTGCACGTACAAGGAAACACAACTTTAGGCATCTGGGAAGTAGCTGTCCTTTGTTGGAATCTCACACACACACACACACACACACACACACACACGCACACACACACACACACCCCAAAAATCCCCAAGACTGCTTTCCTACCACACGACAGGGGAGGCTGCACCACCTCTCCGGTGACTTAATTCTGAACGTAGTGGCTCGAACCAGCTGAGCAGCAATCGATGAGAACACATTACACACCAGAATAAGAGGAAGGTCGGCGAAGAGAAAAGCAGCGTTGCTTTTCAGCCATTAATTACCGATCCCCCAAATATCGCATCGCAGTCTCCCCACACACATGCACAGCGTTCCAAACCTGGGTTTCAGGCGGCGCTTTCCAGAGCCTCGCTATCTATTGTCAGGACGCAGAAGCCCCCGAAACCTGTGAATCGAGCTGAAAAGGCTTCCTCTGAAACCGCTAAATATAGACCAAAGGGGCTCTGGGTCTGGCAAGCAGCGGGAGACTGAAGAAACGGCCATGGACGCATATGACTAAGTATTTCCATTTTGTTCTAGCCAAACATCGTAATGACATTGAACATAAGGGCAAAAGACTAGAGGGAAGTCCTCCCCACCCCCACCCCGTCTTCTCCGTATATTAGGGACGTCATGAAGGCAACGGGTATGTTCTTGAGGGTGGCGGGGAGCAGTATTGTTGATGTTGCCCTATATACGCCTCCTCCGGGGGAGAGGGGCGGCAGGGAGGGGGAGCACGCAAGAAGCCACTTGCTAACCGCTCCGAGAAAGGCACTAACCCTGGTCCCCATTCCAGGCAGAGCCGTCTTCCGAGAGGGGACCGGGCGCGATCGCGGTCCTCCCCCGGCTGGCAGGACCGCGCAGCAGTCGCCGCCGCCAGCCGGCCGGGAGCAGAGGACCAACCCCCCACCGGCGGCGAGGAGGAGGAGGAGGAGGAGGAGGTGGAGGAGGAGGAGGAGGAGGAGGTGGAGGAGGAGGACGGCGCCCAGGAGGAGGATGCGCCTGGCCCCGGCAGCCCAGCGAAAGCAACTCACCGAACGGCGCGGCGCCCGACTGCTTCCTGGAGAACATGCACCCGCCACCAGCGACAGCTCCTCAGTCCGGGAAAAGGCGTGCGCGCCGCCGCCCGGCTTCAGGGCAAGGTCCTGACCTTGCCCAAGTGCAGCATCTTCCGCTTTTGTTGTCTGAGCGCGGCCGCGGGACAGGCGAGGCTGGCGGGGAGCAGGGGCGAGCGCCGCGGGGGAGAGGCGGCTCCCGACGCGAGTGCGCGGCGCCCGGCCCGGCGGCCCCTCCGAGCGCGGCGAGCGCAGCGCCCCCTGCCCGGCTCCGCGGGCTGCGCGGGCTGCGCGGGCTCCGGGCTCCTCCAGGCTCCTCGGGGCTCCGGGCGCCGCCGCCGCCGCGCCCGGCGCTCCGCTCGGCCGGCTGCCGCCGCGGGCGCGAGCCTGGGGCCGCCGCGGCGCCCGGCGCCGAGCGCTCCCGTGCTGCGCCCCGCGCGCGGCCCGCGCCACCTGTGCCGCCGCCGCCGCCGCCGCCGCCGCCGCCGCCGAGGGCGAGGCTCCTCCCGCGGCGCGCGGCAGCCTCAGCCTCCACCTATGCCTCGGCGGCCGGCTCGGGCGCCCGGCTAGTGAGGAAGCGTCCGCCCCGCCGCCCAAACCTGCCCTGGGCGCCGAGCATGCCCAGTGCCGCCGCGACCGCGCGGCGCTTCGCCGTGCGCATTCCACTTCTCCTGGTTTTCGCGGCAGCAGCAGCAGCAGCAGCAGCAGCAGCAGGGGAGAGGGGAGGAGGCCGCGGGTTGGGAGAGGGCCGAGCATCCTGGCGAACGCGCTGCCGGGCCTCGAGACGGGTGGCTGTTCGCAACCTGGCGAAAGCCGGAAGGGGCCCGGGGAAGGCCTGGAACCCCGGGTTGGGCCGGTTCCTCGGTTCACGTGCAAGAAGCCGACAGTTTACTGTGGCGGGGCAGATGCCGGCCTGCAGACAAAGGGGCAGGGGCGGGAGGGGGGTCTAGAGCAGCTGGTGTGCGCCTTGGGGGCAGGGGGCAGGCTGAAGGTGCAAGCCACTGGGTGCAAGGGGGTGTTCTGAAATCCTGTTGTTCTAGAGCAGAGAACGCGGGACATCCATCTGCGAGCCGCACCACAGCGCCAGTCCTGTTTCTGGCACCCCCAGCACTTAGATTAAAACATGTTTTCCGCACATGGGAGAGACTTTCTTCTTGACAGAATCCCTCTGGTTTTGAATCTGGAACGTATGTGAACTTAACTGCGAGAAAGACCTTTGTCCAGTCTGGAACTTGAATAGACCGCGATGACGAGTTCGCCTCCTCTTGAGCCCCCTCTTGTGTCTTCCTACTTCCACACCTGGGCACCTTCTCTTCTCGTCCTCCTCCACCCCCCACCCACCCCACCCCCGCCCCTTGCCCAAGCTAAACTGGAAACCCCCCCACCTGTCCCTTCTGCATAGTTTTCCAATGGATCCCGCATTGCTCTCTTCACTTTGAGATTGGTTTTCCGTATCTCCTCCCCATGGTTTGACTCATTGACTCCATTGAGACTTCTCTGTGCCTCTCTTACTGTGAAATACAGCAAGTAGAATCAACGTCGTGAACGATGAAAGGACTGTTAGAAAACAAGCCCCAAGTTATGTGCCAAGAAAGTCCTCTGGGCCTTCACCTGTGTCCCTGTTTCAGGTATCATGACGGGGCTTGCCCCTCCTGCAAAGGACTTGGGCGGGCAGACCGCAGCCCACCCTGGGCCAGAGGCAAACGTTTCTCCTAATCATGCCACAGCTCGCCGTCCCTGACCCTGTAGATCCCAGACTGTCTGAGGCTGTGATCTTCTCTATTCCTCCCCTCCCCAGAGCTGGTTTCTGAGACATAGATAAGCAGGGAAGAATACAGGAAATTGTCATCAGAGGGATTTGGGGGGCTTATGATTCTCCCTGGCAAAGTGCTTCTCTTTTGTGTCAAAAGAGATAATCCAAGAAAGTTAAATGACTTGAATACTTATCCGGGGCTATTCTCTGTTGTACTTTGGAGCATGCTAAACTATCATTTGAAGTAAATGCAAAGAGAAAAAAAAAAGTTTTAGACAGGTTAAATAGGTAGAAATAAACGCAAGGAGCAGCGTATTAAGACAAGGACTTCGGACAACAGTGCAAATGTTTGTTTTTAATCCTCTCAACCCAGGGTTACAGGTGCTCACACAAGCTTGGTCTCGCCTCCAAAATTAGAGCTCTGGTCTGGCTTCAAGATTTAGAGCCAGCTCCATATTAAAATACTCCCGATCCCTGTGAGAGAAGACACTGCAGGGCCATATTTCAGCACACGTCGAACTATATTTTTTATTTTAGTCCTCAGAAAGGCATTCAATTACTGCAGAGAACTTGGTACAAGACAAATTAGCAGTTCTGTATCCATTAGGCTACATTATATTTTAAAGGATGCTCTGTTCTCACCTTAGCTTTGGTCAGATTTTGGAGGGGAAAAAACTTTTTTTAACCTGTACTTCACATCTTTTAATTCAGGAAGTCACGGTGGGGTGGAGAGGGAGGTGTTAAGAAAAGGTTAGTTACACTTTGGATTAAATTTAAAGTACATGCATAAATATTATCCATGGGAAACATATGTGTCTTCTATGCCTATGTAGATCTAAGTTAAGAAAATAATTTTTTATAAGTGTTTTAGAGTTATTTTTTAACTGAGCCGTGGCAAAACCTATTCGCTAATTGTAATCCTTGGAAATGACCCGGAGGCAGTCCCTATAAACTTATGTAGAGGGTAGGTGAGGTGGGTATTTAAGAAGGGCAGTGATGCCCTGAACAGTTTTGATTTGCTCTGTGCCCAATTTCATTGGTAAATTATGATTTCTATTCATCGAAAAACACTTATAACTTAAGATATTATTAAATGCACAATTAGATAATATTGAAACATGAAGTCCAATGATCATATGTAGTGTAGGTCTTGGAACAACTCACTGCTGCCATCTTTTGCCTCCTGCGTCTGAAAGTTCCTGTACAAAGGAATGTTCTGAATTCCCTGATTTCACTAGGAGACCAGGAAATTACTGGCTTATTGTTTTCAAATTACTGCACTTGACACGAAGTGAAACATTTTTGTTGTTCATTCTGTTTCTGCATCCAAAGAGTTCTAAGGTGCAGAAATCATCTAAATACTAAATGCTGTATCTCTTGATTTTTTTCAATCAGTTTTCAAAATTTGATACAAGTATGTTTTTATATGCCACTTTTACTTCATTTTAGACATAAAACTCAACAATTCAAAATATTTTTGCAAATGCATGTATTTTATAGTTCAAAATATGCCAATTTTTGGAGACTGAAATGCTTGGTTCAAAGCAATTTCAATCTAGCACTATAGATTCTGGTTGAGGTTCAACTAGAAAGATAATATTCTTGTATTTTTTAAAATGATTTACCCATTGATAAACAAGTGGAAATTTCTCACGTTGTAAAATTAAACTCTGTGAGTGATCGTTGTTGCTGCCCAGCATTTAAATGGGGGAAATAATGACACTCTTTTAAAATTTACAATTTACAATTTAACTTTAGAAGTCATATCATTATATATATTATATACACACATTCAGGAGAATAGTAAACACTGTTTGTTGTTGACCATAAAAGATATGCATTTGTTACTGGACAACATTATTCTGTTTTCAAAGACTTTCAGAGTAGTTATAACTGTTTTGAATTAACCATTTTAGTTAAGATCAATGTGTGGGCCATTTCAGAATTTGATGGGCAACTTCACACTTTCACACAGACTTCTTTTGACTACTGCTGTCCCTCATATGATGCTTTCGCTCATTCATTCATTCATTTATCAGATGTTTGTCTACTGTGGTTCAGACACTAGCAAAATTTGTGGTATCAGTAGCAAACAATAGACAAAATGACAGCTCCCGATCCTCAGGGAGTTTATAAGCTGTGGTTATGGGATGAGAGAAGAAGAGGAAACACACCGAGGAGGCACTTAACGCTCAAATATTTTCATTTCTTTCTGACTGTCTATACGGTTTAGGGCATTGATGATTCTTTATTCAATCCTTTTCTTCAATGTTTTCTCATTGTTTTTGCCTCTTCGAGGGAACCTGTTTTGGTTTTGTTTTTGTTTTTTAATGCCAGGACATAGGTGGCATGGTGAGGGGATAGGCCCTAAATGCTGAGGCAGAGGAAGGAGAGAGATAGAGAGGGTGTATTTGGAGAGAGCCAGGGTTCTTGGATTTACAGTGGAGTGGAATACATTCACTCTGAACGGAGTCAGACCAAATGAAGGCATCAGAGACCAATGAGGTGTCCAGTGGCAGCCCTACATTATCAAAAGTCACAACCTGGTACCAAAACACCGAAATTCAATGTAGGCTGCTCAGGCATAGAGAAGGTCAAGCATCATTGATCAGAATTGGACAGTGGGTCAGAAGTCTAAGTGGACAGGAATTGATGGATTGCATATACAGGAAGAAGACATCAAATTATAGAGCTGGGCACAGAATCTTCATAACAAATATTAGCAGCAAGGAGAAATAAACTTTGTGCTATGATTTAACGTGTCAGCAATGCTTACAGATTTAATGAGCTTCTTCCACTGAATGAAGAAATTGACTCCCCAGATTGACCGGCTTGGGGCCTATTGACAGGAACAGGAAGCAGCAATGGCAAAAATAAGACCCAAAGAATGGAACGGAGGCATTCTTATCAAATTTATGCAGTCCTCCTAGATGAATTTTAAGGCAGACTGATTTAGTATTGAATTTCATCAACAAAATTTCAGTTCTTAGAGCAAACATCTAGGTTAAGGATTCTTAATGGAATCATTACTGCCTCCTCAGGAGGTAGTTTAGAAATGTGTGAAAGGGTTTTTTTTTTTTATTGTCATTAACATTCAGTGGTCACAAGCCACACATTCTAAACATTCTGCGGTATATCAGGCAATCCTACAGGAGGAAGAATTGCCAGTATCCTTCATGGCTTTCAAGGATGCCACCATCATCCGCAGGTGCTAAGAACGTGTTCAGAAGTATGTAAGCTTGTTAACAGTACTCCATTTTACATGTAGACAAGAAGCATTTTTGCCTGGAAAAACCACGGTGATATAAATTACCGAAAGATTCAACCTTGTTTTGATCAGAAATTGACCAAGGCTGGTTCACAAAATTAAGAACAACAACTCACCAAAAGAACACTCCTGTATCCGTCTTTTTTTTTTTCTTTTAAGTAGGCTTTATGCCCAGCACGGAGCCCAATGTGGGGCTTGAACTCATGACCCTGAGATCAAGACCTGAGCTGAGATCAAGAGTCAGACGCTTAACCGGCTGAGCAACCCTACATCAGTCAATTTGTGTAGTTATCACTATCACAGTGATGCTACATACAGGGGTAAGGTTAGCTCTTCTGGCCTGGTTGTGACCAAGCGTTTACACAAAGAGGAACATAATCTTCTATTTTAAATAACTTTTCTTTTATTTCATCTTTATATTTTTGTTGGGCATACTATAGGCCCTTAAAAACCAGTTAAGATCTCTTCTTCTCAGGATGGCCGAGTGGGCATCTCGGAACACTTGTAAAAGTAGAGCATTGGCTTTCAATAGGTTTGAGAATGAAGAACCTAAATGATTCGATTCAGAGAAGTCAATGGCATATATTATGATCATTTGTACTGTAGCTCCAAGAAGAAACACTGGGTTTATTAACAAAAGTTTGGATCCTATCACCAATCCTTGATTGTCAGGCAGTCTGTGAAAAATAATAATTGATCACATAGGCAGGTCTCAAAATCTGCACGCATAGGGTGAATTCAAAAATTAACGCTGATTTTTGCTCAGTCTTACAAACTCGGCCTGAGCTTCTTCCCTTAATTCTTAATATTTGTCCCCATCACTGGGGCACCTGAGTAGCTCAGTCAGTTAAGTGCCTGGCTTCAGCTCCGGTCATGATCTCGTGGTTCATGGGTTCGAGCCCTGCCTCGGGTTTCAGAGCCTGGGGATTCTGTGTCTCCCTCTCTCTCTGCCCGTCCCCCACTCGTGCTTGCCGTCCCGTTCTCTCTCTCTCTCTCAAAAATAAATAAACGTTAAAAAAATATGTTTGTCCACATCACCGTCTTATCGTGTTGTTTTGCTTTAGAGCTTTGATTTGGCTCTTTAGATTCATCTATGTGCTACTTTCTCAATTCATTCTTCTGATTAAGCTGAAACATTTTGATGAACGCCCAAATCACCGCTGATTGCCAGTCTGGTGTCTATCCGCCCTATCTTCCTTTTGTACAAGACCCGAATCTGGTCCAACGCAGCACGTGACCAGCTAGAAAACACTTCCTGGCCTCTCTTGCTGCTAGCTGTATTCTGGCAGACAAACCGGAGCAGCTGATGAAGTGCTCAGAGAGTGCTTGGCTTTTGTGAAATGGAGGCTCTCCAGTACTGCCTGTTCCTGCCTCCTTCCTATACTCTGAAATGCAGTCCGCAGGCTGGACGTGGACCTTGCCACTTGCACCTGTGAATTGTTCCTGAGAATGAGAGCCACAGGCCAAGACCAGCCTGAGACCGATGAAGCCCAGGATGCTAAGAGTTTCCTGAAGCCGTTGCAACAGCTTGAGACTGCTGCTACCTGAGCTTATCGGATCAAAATTAACCTTTATTTTGGTCAAGCCTTGGTAGCTCGATTCTATTACGTGCAGCCAAACACAGTCTCTGATGCTTATGTTGTCTGTAATCATCCCCCTCTGCTTCCTACAGCTGTGACACTTTATTTCCCTCCCAATATATATTCTATGAAAATTTTTAAAAATATATTGAAATGAGTATATGAATGTGCTCTAAATCACATACACTGGAAGAGAAATCAGGGAATGATGTAAGATGAGATTCGTATCTCCCTTGAGCCATAAATGAAGTCAGTTCCAAGCTTTGAGTCCACCCTATGTAACTAACTGACTTCTACACTGTTTCCAAAAGTGAATAACTCATTTCCACTCACTTCAATGTTGACTCTGAAGGTTGTAGAGAGTGCACACTCTGAAATCAATTTGCTCATTAACATTATCTAAAATTAAAAAAAATTAGTTATTTATTTTTGAGAGAGACAGTGTGAGCGTGGGAGGGGCAGAGAGAGAGAGAGAGAGAGAGAGAGAGAGGGGAAGGCAGAGAATCCCTTGCAGGCTCTGCCCTGTCAGCACAGAGCTCGACAGGGGCCTCCAACTCATGAACTGTGAAATCACAATCTGAGCAGAAACCAAGAATCAGACACTTAACCGACTGAGCCATCCAGGCGCCCCCTACTCATTAAAATTCTTAAAACTCTCATCTTCTTACCTATAAAATAAACAAAACCCCTCCCTCAGATTGTTGCGAGAAATAGTGAATCAATCCGTAGTAAACAAATAGCAACATGCCCTGGCACCTAGTGACCAGTTCACAACTTAACGGTTAATACTAGTGATGACATTAAAACGCCCTCTTCCTTCTGCTGTGTTAGCTTCTTGCTACCCCGAAGCACACGTATTATCTGATTGCACGTACCTTGTTCTGTCATCAAGACACAGAGGCAACACCACATTGCCAATGGATACTTTTCATATTCATTCTTTTCCTAATGAGCATCAACAATTACTTTAATATGCAAATACTTATATCTTACAGGCTAATGATGAGAGTTTATATTGATCTTCATTTTGTACACTGGCTGTGATTATTGTTTTCACTGAGTTTCGAGGAATTCACAGATGCATGGCATCTACACCAGGTCAAGTGACTTTCCTATTTTTGTATTTCATGATGGCATATTCCTTTATGGGCTTTGTAAAGCGTCCTGTTATAAAGTATGCTGTTTAACTTGTACGGCTGTTCCATACAATTTACCCATTTGGTTTATCTGTTGATAATAATGTTATCAAATATTTCCTATATTCTCTAATATTTTTTCCATATACATGGAATATGTACATGACTAGCTATATTTTGTATTTCCAGAAATCACATTTATTTATTTATTGTTATTTTTTTTAATTATTTTTAATGTTTACTTATTTTTGACACACAGAGAGAGACAGAGCATGAGCAGGGGAGGGGCAGAGAGAGAGGGAGACACAGGATCCGAAGCGGGCTCCAGGCTCTGAGTGGTCAGCACAGAGCCCGAGGCGGGGCTCGAACCCAAACCGCGAGATCATGACCCGAGCTGAAGTCGGACGCTTAACCAACTGAGCCACCCAGACGCCCCTATTGTTATTTTTTTAATGTTTATTTATTTTTGAGAGAGAGAGAGAGACAGAGTGTGAGCAGGGGTGGGGTAGAGAGAGAGGGAGACACAGAATCTGAAGCAGGCTCCAGGCTCTGAGCTGTCAGCACAGAGCCTAACGCGGGGCTCCAACTCACGAGCTGTGAGATCATGGCCTGAGCCGAAGTCGGACACTCAACCGACTGAGCCACCCAGGTGCCCCTCACATTTATTTTATTTTCATATTTTTCAATAATGTCAGAAACGAGGACTTCTGAAGGAATTTTCTGAATAATTGAACATTATATTTGTGTAAATATTTTGGTGAGCATTTAGTTTTGCTTATTGTAAAAGTAACAAATTCTGAATCACAAATAAATTAGAAAATTATGAAAATTATGAAAAAAAATTATAGTCTCATCACCCAGAATGAAAACAGTTTGGTTTTTTATTATAATCCACGAATATACATCCTCTTAGTTAAAATTATATTTCTGTAACTTCCCCATTCTGTTTTTCATGACCACACTTTCCTATTCTAAGGTTAGATCATTCTTTATACAGCCAAGTTTCCATTTTATACATTTTGGCTGTTATTACGTAATCTCTCCCATGGTACATGGAGGTTGAATGAAGATTGTTTTTCTCAAATCATTTGACATTACAAACATCCCAATTAAAAAATAGACCAGACTTCTATTTCTGGACAGAATGGAATAGCTTGTGGCAGCCCAATGCTTCTGCTGAAAATAATTAGAATTCTTGAATAAAAACAAAAATATTTCTCTAAAGCAAGAACTGGAGGAGCCAAGATTCCAGACGGAAGATGATGCGGAGCTTGAACTGATGCTGTGTATCTCCTCTTTCCCTGGAACCTTCGCCAATTTTGGATACAGTGAAAGAGGCTGAGTTTTGAGCCTAGCTGGGCAGGGGGCCACTGTTTGACACACAGATATGAGTAGAGGTTTTGTTGGTCTCATAGGGCTTCATATTGACACTTGAGCAAGGTCCCAGTGGGAAGGGAGGAGCAGAGAACTGACCCCAACACAAGGCTGGTGTTCCCCTCAAAATTTTGCAACTTCTGAAGCCTCACAAGGCTAAAAAGCTAAGCAAAAAGTCCTTGAAGATCATAATATAGTTTTAACAGTCTTGCTGTCCAGAGGAGGGAAAAAAAAGCATTTGCATTCAGGACCTTCCTGAGTAGTGACCTTAGGAGACCCATCAGGTTCTCAGTGAAAATTCCTAGAAGCCTGCTCCCTGAGATCCGGGGAAAACAGAGGGAGATGGCCACTTGTCAATACTGTGGCCTCAGCTCAATTCAGCTCAGCCCTTGATTGGATCAGAGGTGAGCAGGACGTCTAGGTACCTACCAGGAAAAAAGTGAACCCTTTCAGGAAAACTTCCTCAATGCTTTAATGTGCGGGTTCCAACACAGAAGTCGTTATGCAGGGATAGGACCAAATGACCAATAGCCAACCAACAAATATATAATAGAAATAGACCCACAGGGAATCCAGATATGGGAATTAGCATATATTGAACATATTCAAAGTAATAATAATATGTTCAAAAGAGTATAAGGATGTAGGAAGAGATAGAAAAAAAAGACTAGAGAGGATAGAGAAATTCACCTGAGAATTAGAATCTAACAGAAAGAATCCACTGGGAATTATAGAATTTAAAAATATAAATGAAATTAATTTTAGTAGTAAGTTCCATGTAACCCATTATACACAAAATATTGAGTGCGCAGGTAACACTTGACAAAACCAACCTATGCTGGGTTAGAAAGCAAGCCACAGCAAGTTTGAAATGATTTGAGCACTTCAGAGTATATTCTCAGACAACAGTGGAATTAAAACAGAAATCAATAACTAAAAAAAAAAAAAAATAGCAAATAGAAAGTTCATCCTGTTAGGAACTTAATCTATACTATTTCAAAATAAATCTACTTAAGAGGGTTGAATTATTTTCACATAAATGGTAAACAACATATATATCAAAACCTGTGCCATGCAACTAAAATAGCTTTTAAAATATCTATAAAATCTATGATGCCATGTACAAAATATATGAAACACAACAAGTTGCAGCCATTGGACAGCAGCTAATATAAGGCCACTATCCGTGAGAGAGGAGGCATACAAAGGGTATCTACTTTTATGTAGGCTTTTTCCCTGGGAACATTTTCTGGGATGTGGTGCATTTATATAGGATGTAAGAAAGAGAAGCAATTACACTAGATAGAGAAGGAAGAGATTAAAGTTTGTTTCTTACTAGGGTGATCGGGATTTAGGAGAGAAAGTACTGGAGAAGAAGGAGCCAGGGAGAGGGAAATCCAGAGAGATTCCCCTGAGTCTCCACCAAGATGCCAAGAAACTAGGGAGAGAACAGCTGCTTGGAGGCAGGGAGCTGAGCAATTCTGGAACATGCTTAATGCTCTGGAAAGTTTGGTGGCCAGGATCAATCAGGGTGGAGAATCTTTATGAACAAGTCAAAGATTGAGTTGAGTTATCAGAAAGGCCATCTAACAAGACTGTGTAGGCTGAATTGTGTTGCATCCAAATTCATATGTTGAAATTAACCCTCAGGGTGACTATAGTTAAAGAGCCTTTACAGGGCACCTGGGTGGCTCAGTCTGTTAAGAATCCAACTCTTGATCTCTGCTTTGCTCAAGATCTCACAGTTTGACAAACAGAGCCCTGAGTTGGGCTCTGCTCTGATAGTGCAGAACCTGCTTGGGATTCTCTCTCTCTTTCTCTCTCTCTCTCTCTCTCTCTCTCTCAAAATAAATAAATAAACATTTAAAAAAGTAAAGATAGAGCCTTTATTTTTGTTCTTGTTTTATAACATTTTTAATTGAGATATAACTTACATTAGTGTAAGTTTTTCTTTTTTTTCAATTTTATTTATTTTTATTTTTTTAATACAATTTATTGTCAAGTTACTTAACATACAGCATATACAGGGTGCTCTTGGTTTCAGGTGTAGATTCCCATGATTCATCGCTTACATACAACACTCAGTGCTCATCCCAACTAGTGCCCTCCTCAATGCCCATCACCTATTTTCCCCTCTCCCCCACCATCCCCCATGCCCCTTCAGTTTGTTCTCTGTATTTAAGAATCTCTTGTGGTTTGGCTCTTTCTCTGTTTAAAAACTATTTTTCCTCCTACACTTCCCCCACGGTCTTCTGTTCAGTTTCTCAAATTCCACATATAAGTGAAAACATGGTATCTGTCTTTCTCTGACTGACTTATTTCACTCAGCGTAATACCTTCCAGCTCCCTCCACGTTGCTGCAAATGGCATGATTTCATTCTTTCTCATTGCGAAGTAGTATCTAAGGACAGAGCTTTTAAAGAAATAACTAAGATTAAATGAAGCCATAGGGATGGGGCCCTAATCCAATAGGACTTGTGTCCTTACAGGAAGAGAAAGAGTCAGTAGGGATGTGAGCACACAGAGAAAAGGTCATGTGAGGAAATAGTGAGAAGACAGCCATTGGCAAATTGAGGAGCGAGACCTCAGAGAAACCTGCCCTTCTGACACCTTGATCTTAGACTTCCAGCTTCCAGAACTGTGGGGAAATAAATTTCTGTTTTTTTAAGCCACCCTGTCTGTGAGATTTTGTGTGGTGATCCTAGCAAACTAATACAAAAAGTAAAACTAGCCACACTTTAGGTTGACGGCTATGAACCTAGAAATACGGGGGGGGGGGGGTGGAGGGGGACAAAACAAAAAACTGTAATAGCTCTCTTTAAAGAAAGCCTAAAACAAGGCCTGACAGATCAATGTATTCCTCTGATACTTTACTGTCTGCCAACCTAAAACTCACTTCTTTTTGAGGAAAAATATTGTAACTCAGTGCCTCCTTAAGATAGTATCTGAAATTCTCAGAATATAATAAAAAAAATTAAGTATTTAGCCTCTAGTAACACAAATATATTGAAATTAAAGGAAACAAGATCTATCATGCCAAAGGTAAGTAAAAGAACACTGGAGCGTCTATATTAATATCAGATAAGGAGAAACTTCAAGACAAAGAGAATTTACTGAGACGAAGGGGAACACTTCATAATGATCAAAATACTAGAATTGAATGCGTGTTATGCCTTTTCTTGTAAGGATGACAAAATGGGAAATTTGGAAAAGGGGGTAGAGAAAGCAAGTCTCCTCGTATATCACAGTCATCTTATGGGGGATATAAATTTTAGGAAAAAGGCATATATGGAAATTGATCATAGGAAAAGTGACGTCCTTAAACTGAATGGTACCCTAGAAAGTCAGTAGGCACCACCAGGAGTAGAAGTGTCCCAGGTGGGGACATACTGGTTTACCAATCAAGCTTCCCTGGCCTTTTCTCAGATCTCAATTCCTAAACTGATTGGTGGGTAGATGGATGTTGGTTACTTCATTCTTTCTAAGGTATGCTTAAAAATTTAATCTTAAAATTTAATCTTAAAATTATTTAATCTTAAAATTATTGATTATGCATGTGGTTATGGAATATCTATAATACCTATATATAACTATGTAAAATACCTAAAATATGAAAAATATAACCAGAGAAATTAATTTTATAATGATATACATAACAATTAAAACAGCTTTGCATGGGGCGCCTGGGTGGCGCAGTCGGTTAAGCATCCGACTCAGCCAGGTCACGATCTCGCGGTCCGTGAGTTCGAGCCCCGCGTCGGGCTCTGGGCTGATGGCTCAGAGCCTGGAGCCTGTTTCCGATTCTGTGTCTCCCTCTGTCTCTGCCCCTCCCCCGTTCATGCTCTGTCTCTCTCTGTCCCAAAAATAAATAAACGTTGAAAAAAAAAATAAAAATGAAACAGCTTTGCAGGGCCAATATTCCTCTATCAAATTTGCTAAGTCTTCTTCACTTACTATATTCAGTGTAGGTTAGGATGCAGAAATGCTAATGCACTACCTATTATCGTAACATTTTTAGTGGTTAGTTTGCAAAATACGTCAGGGTTTTGAAAAAGATTCCAAACCTTGTGTATGTTATGTGAAATGTTTGAAAGACGTATTTTCTTTTTATTAAGCAAAGCCTGGGAAACACAGTTAGACTTTTTTTTGAGAACTCAGAGCAATAACGTAAATGTTAACGCATTAAGATACCGTGATAGTTTCAGGTATTGTTGCAGGACCTCTTGCCCGGCACTGAATGACCCTGACCTCTGGCCTTTTAGCCACATGCAAGCAAGAGCTTCTCCATATAGGTTACTTGAGTGCCTCCACTTTCACGTTATGCACACATGTGTGCACACACACGCGAAATGAAGATACGTATCTCCTTTCCTAACAGAGTCCCTGCACTTGTAGAGATCAGAAAGCTTCCTTAGGACTTTTCTACCTTTATTTTTACAGGACATGCAATACAGTGTTTTGCAAAACACTTCCAGATGAAAAAGTATGAAAAATCCTGAGCAGGATGATTTTGCTGTGAAATGGATTTGTGGGGTTGTTTAGCTCATAGATGTCAACCTGGAAAGAGGCCACTCAGGGATGTGAAAGTGGCCTTGGCTTGTTTCCTATCTGAAGCTGATAAATGTAAATGAAGGCACAGAAAGCATAAGAACAGGTTGGACACGCAAGAAAAGAAAATCAAAGACCTGAAAGATAAAGCATGAAGTCTCAAAATATACTTAGGATGATGAACACAGTGTTCAAAAGTTAATGAAATGAAGAGAAACACGGGGTCCTTTCCTTAGGTTAGAACAACGGCATGAACAAGTTTCCTGCTTGGGAGGCCACGGATTCTGCACAGTGACCCCTGTACCAGGCTGCACGGGCCGCACCTCGTCCTCGGAATATAAGTGTTCACTGAGCCAATTGCTTCCTATCTCATCTGATCTGTATAGTGAAATTTCTTGCCAGTGTCTTCAAGGGAAGATTGGCTTTCCTAACTATTGGAAGCTGTCGCTGGTCCTATTCAGAGAGGAGTGTCAGTAACTCCAGCTAATCTAATGCCCCACCTTCCGGGAAAGCCAGCTTTATTCTAGTATCACTGGACATGAAAATTAAACACCGATTAAAGTCTGCTGTGTCCATCAGACTTCTGATACCACCCAGAACCCTATGTCGAGTCATCTGGGTTTTTTTCAAGTTTATTTATTTATTTTGAGAGGTGGGTAGGGAAGGGGCAGAGAGAAAGGGAGAGAGAGAATCCCAAGCACGAGGTGGGGCTCGAACTCACAAACTGTGAAATCATGACCCGACTCATCTCTAAATGAAGAGTGGGGCACTCAAAGGACTGAGCCACCCAGGTGCCCCCCCACCCCCCGCCATAGAGTCATCTTGGATGTGATTCTCGGCACTGCTGTCCCCAGCAGCCACCAAAAATTGAAGTCCTCTTTGAATGACTTTGCTTCTCATTAATTGCTACCTTCTCATAATTCTGTGTACTCCTCTGGAATTTTCAACCTAACACAATTAAACCCTCCAATGTCATTATTTTTAAATTAATTTTAATACTATTATCAAAGTTCATTAATTTGTATCAACTTTTCTTAAATTTTTTTAACGTTTATTTATTATTGAGAGGCAGAGAGACACGGAGTGTGAACAGGGGAGGGGGCAGAGAGAGGAGGAGACACAGAATCTGAAGCAGGCTCCAGGCTCCGAGCTGTCATCACAGAGCCCCACGTGGGGCTTGAATTCACAAACTGTGAGATCATGACCTGAGCCAAAGTCGGTCAGTCACCTAACCAACTGAGCCACCCAGATGCCCCAATTTGTATCAACTTTTAAGAGAACTTTCAGGCTAGGGGCGCCTGGGTGGCTCAGTCAGTTGAGCATCCAACTTTGGTTCAGGTCATGATCTCACACTCCTTGAGTTCAAACCCTAGGTCGGGCTCTGTGCTGACAGCTCAGAGCCTGGATCCTGCTTCGGATGCTGCATCTCCCTGTCTCTCTGCCCCTCCCCTGCTCATGCTCTGTCTCTCTCTGTCTCAAAAATAAATAAAAACATTAACAATTTTTTTTAAAAAAGAGAACTTCCAGGCTGATATTCATATATTAAATTTTGTAATTCTCACTCTTCTCAATTGATGTATTCTTCTTCATTGCACATAAATTACTTTTATTTATAAGCATTGTTTAACTATCAGTATACTGGGGCGCCTGGGTGGCGCGGTCGGTTAAGCGTCCGACTTCAGCCAGGTCACGATCTCGCAGTCCGTGAGTTCGAGCCCCGCGTCGGGCTCTGGGCTGATGGCTCAGAGCCTGGAGCCTGTTTCCGATTCTGTGTCTCCCTCTCTCTCTGCCCCTCCCTCGTTCATGCTCTGTCTCTCTCTGTCCCCAAAAAAAAAAAAATAAAAAAAAAAAAAAACTATCAGTATACTAAAGTCTTGGAAAAAACTTAAATTTCAACTCTAGCAGATAAATCTACAGTAGCTATTGTTCTAAAATAGGAGTATTCGGCCAAATTGTGCTTATTTAATTCAGTCCACTCTATTTAAAGCTAAAATCTTTCAGAGCTTTCAGCAAAATGTGACAATAGGTCATTAATATGCTTTGTACTTTGAAGCTTATTTCTGGATAAAATTTTGTCAGAATTTTAATTTCCCTAATTTATTAAAAAGTTTTTCAGGCTAGGTGCAGCTGGGTGGCTCAGTCGGTGAAGTATCCGATTTCGGTGCAGGCCACGATCTCACAGTTGGTGAGTTCGAGCCTTCCGTCGGCTCCGTGCTGGCAGTGCAGAGCCTGGTTGGGATTCTCATTCTTTCCTCTCTCTCTGCCCCTCCCCTGCTCATGCTTTCTCTATCTCTCTCTCTCTCTCTCTCTCTCTCTCTCTCAAAATAAATAAGTAAACTTTAAAAAATAAAAATAAAATTTTTTGGACTAGATTTTAAGTTTTGATTCAATTTGCCTAATATACTGAACAGTAGTTCCTTCATCTATTTTTACTGTGTTCACCTCTGTATTTCTAAATAGGATTCTCTTCTACTAATGCTGGGTTTATTCATGTTGGTTGCCATCTACCGACTGCTTGTAATGATACTCAGAGGCTTAGCTGTCTCTCAGCCATCACTTTCCAATTTCACTTCCTTGGACGACTAATTCATTCATTCATTCATTCATTCATCCATTCATCCATTCATTCACCATCTCATCAGATAGTTACTAAACACTGGTTCAGTGACAGGCCATGTTCTAGAAATTGAGGATATGACAATGTTAGTTCCCTTGTAGAACTGATATTTTGGAGGGAGAGAGACAGTTAACACATAAATTCATTTTCTCATATGATATCACCAGTTAGTAAGTGGTAAGTTCTCTGAAGAAAAATAGAGAAAGAAATGGAGCTAAAGATGAAAATAGTACTGATTTTGTTATAGTATTCAGGAGACACTTTTCTTAGTAGGTGACATTGAATACAGATTTAAGTACAGTCAGAGAAAAAGCTTTGTGAGTACCAGGATATGTATATCTGTCTAGAAGCACAAGGCATAGCAATGGTAAAGCGTTAAGGAAGAGGGTTTGTAGAAAATATAAGCAATGGCCAGAAAGCCACTGTGGTAGCCAAGGGTGATATATGGAACAGCATTTAGGTCATGGGAAAGGAGAGGTTATTGAGAGGATGTGGCCACTGTTTGACGCGTGAGCTGGACCTAGGCAATCAGAGGTTCTTCATCTTCTCCCCTGTCTTGGAATGTAAGCTCTGCCCACTGTCCCCACACTAGGAGCTCTTTCAAGGATGCAGCCTGGGGAGAGCGTGTCATTGTGATCCTATGGACTGAATACATAACTGCACACAGCTAAGGCCTCTTTATAACCCTCTAAGATTCTGGTAGGCAGATATGGAGATCTACTTGTCTTGGAGCCCACAAGACAGGCACTGAAGGGAAGTTCCCTTGTTTGTTAAATCTGCTACCCACCAATCTGAGTGGTCTGCCTTTTTCTTTGGCTTTTCCCTGCCTTCCACGCCTGGGGACAAGTTTCAGATTTCACCATCCTGAATGGGATTAGTCTCCTTAAAAGAAGAGGCCAGTGTGCTAGCTGGCTCTCTTTTTGCCATGAGAGGACAGAGTGAGAAGATAGTCATCTATAAACCAGGAAGAGGACACTGCCTGGGAACAGAACTATACCGGCACCTTGATCCTGGAATTCTAGCCTAAGGAAGTGTGAAAAATAAATGTTTATTTTTAAGGTCTCCACACTATGATAATTTGTTATACTAGCCCAAACCAACTATGACAGAGGCCATATTTTCTCTACTCCTTATGTTGTAGCAGTAGATTAGAGCTTAAAATTCTTTCTTCTGTGGGGAAACAACATAAACTTTACTTAATAACTCATGGGGGAAAGTAGAAATGGCAGCAAGGGTGCTGGAATCATGCTATGGGTTCATTAAGGTGTGCTCCTTCAGGACCTCTTGGTATTTCCAATCGCTGTCTGTGGCTGATGGTGACACAGGGAGGCATTACCACTGGGAACAATTCTCCAAGAAGCTTTCCATGTTTCCGTGCAATCGGGGCTTTCTGAACAAACGTTATGGGCAACCTGGCTTAAAGGATGGTTGATGGAAAACAAGACTTACAAGTTAGAGATTCTGTATCGTCCTAGAGCCATTTGCTTACATTCCAACTTAGAGACTTTCTCCTCCTCTCCCTAGAGATTGTTGGCATTCTAAAGTCGAAGTCTCTGCCTCTCTTTCTGGAGGGATGAGGTAGGATAGCCACTAGATACATGTTCTGAGTTTCCTAACTTTGACGTTCCTGCGTGTGCAAGTGATACCAACCAGCATTGCCTCGCCCTGTGGGCATGGGAAACCAGCACTGAGGCAGCTTTCATTTCACCCCTTTCATTTCTTGTCAGGGTAAATAAACATAGATATAAAAACATAATAGATTCATATGGCGATTCGTCAGAATTAAAATGCCTCCGAGAGATCAAACTTCGAAACTTGAAGACGAATTCAAATTAGCGAATCTGGATGGACACTGATGAGAGGACGTTGAGGACCATATTCAATGCAAAATATGTACGATATATTAATTGTACCTTGGGAACAGGTTTGGGATTAGTCAGATTAAGTAATCACTGTTCATTCTGTTCAGGAGATCATGAGCGAAACACACCTGGAAACATCCAGCAGATTAGAAAATGAAGTATACAAAATATATAAGAGAGCCTATGACAAGTTCATGTACAATACAAGACTCTTGGGGGATGTTTGCTTCATGTATGTTATGGACTGAATTGTGCTGCATCCCCCAACCCTGCAAACTCATATGTTGAAGTCCTAAACCCAGCACCCCAGAACATGACTATATTTGGACATAGGATCTTTAAAGAGGTAATTAAAGTTAAAATGAGGTCATTAAAATGGGCCCCAATTCAATATGACTGCTGTCTTTATAAGAAGAGGAGTTTAGGGGCACCTTGGTGGCTCAGTAGGTTAAGCGTCCAACTTCAGCTCAGGCCATGAGCTCGCAGTTCGTGAGTTTGAGCTCCACGTCGGGCTCTGTGCTGACAGTTTCAGATTCTGTGTCTCCTTCTCTCCTTTTCTCTTCCCATCTCGTGGATTCTCTCTCTCTGTCTCTCAAAAATGAACAAACATAAAAAAAGTAGAGGAGATTAGAACACAGATATATGCAAAGGGAAGACCATGTGAAGATATAGGGAGAAGATGACCATCTAAAAGTCAGAGAGAGAGAGGTCTCAGAAGAATACATCCCTGCCAACATCTTGATCTCAGACTTCCAGCCTCCAGAACTGTGAGAAAATACATTTCTTGCGGCATCTGGATGACTCGGTTGAGTGTCTGACTTGATTTTGGTCATGATCCCAGGGTCATGAGATTAAGCTCTGTATTGAGCTCTGTGCTGACTGTGGAGCCTGCTTAAGATTTTCTCGCTCTCTCTCTGTCTCTTTCCCCTGCTCAATCTCTGTCTTTCTAAAATAAAATTAAAAAAAAATGCATTTCTGTTGTTTAAGTCACCCAGTCTGCAAAACTTGGTGGTGGCATCCCTAGTAAACTAATACAGTAGAGATGACATTATATCATACAGAGATCTAATTATGTTCTCTCTGGCATTGGTCACTAAACCCTAAAAAAAGAAAGGATTCTGAATCTCATGAACAGCAGTTTGGAAGCCCTGAAACCAGGTAGGGCATCTCTGGATGCTGGAGACTGCATGTGGTGTTTGATGTAAGAAGGCTCCGCATATGGATTACTTTAAAGCCCATTCTGTTATTTGCCCAGCTGAAACATTCCAGTAAACCTATGTGATCAGAACAGATTCTGTGGGGAGTGAGACAGCATTGCCCCATGGGGAGTGGATACCTGCTTCAGTTCTGTCAAGCTGAATCTTGACTCCATGTGTTTCCTTCTCCATTTGCAGAGAAATGCAGAATTTGCAGAGCACTGGTCCCTAGTGAAAACCCCATTAACAAATGCTATTTGGCACAAGAGACAAGGTAAAACTTTGGGGAAAGTCAAGTAATAATGTGCATATCTTTATAATTTGGGGTATCGTAATTTCACTTTTATGTAAGAGAAAAATGGACTCATAAATCACACAAATGGCTACATGATGTACAGAAACTTAGAGTAATGGTGATATCCAAATAGAACTCTATAGGGGAAAATTGAGCTCTTAGCGATCAGGTTATGTGGTGAGGAGGGAAGATAGTGAACAGAGGGAGGATCCAAATTAGAAAAGGGAACATTACCAACAGCCACGGATCACACAGTAACAGCATGAAACAGCAACCTGACTAAATTCTCTAATTAGCGCTAATAGTTGGTTGTGGATCATTCCTTTGGACTTTCTAAGTAGACAATGTATTGTTAACAAATAATCACAGTTTGATGTCTTCCCTTTTGAATTTGTGTACATCTTTTTAAATCTCATTGCACTGGATTTCAATGCTTCTAAATGTTTGCCATCAAATATGATGTTCTGTATAAAGATTTTCCTATCAGATTTTGCATTACGGGGTCACAATTTTCCATGTCATCATTTCTCTTTGTAGAGAATGCCCTTCCTCGATGCCATTTCCTCCCCCTGATTTGGTTGTCTGGGTCAATTCTTCCATTTCTTTAGGATCCAGGACAAAGTTCTAGTTTTCTTTTTCTTTTTTTTTTTTTTGGCCAAGTGTTTCTTGATGTCTTCAGAAAAATCCTGCATCTTAACAAATTAAAAATGCCAACTAATTTTTAAATATATACATTTGAAATTCTTAGCAGTATGTTTCCATGTTCCTGGAAATTGAATACCATAATAAACTCCCTACCTTTACTTGTCGAGTGAGAGTAATAAGGAATGTGGGCATTGTTGGGAGTGAGGGTACAATACTCATGGCAATTAGGCACGTAGGGGGTAGATTTTCCACTTCATGGCGAGCAGGACTTTGAAACATGACTTTTTTTTTTTTTGTATTGTTTTGTTTCATTTCTCTCTTGGGCTTGAAAACTAAAACTCTGGATTTTCAGAGTTGAAGAGAAAAAAAAAAGCCAACGTATTCTCTAGTAGCATTTAGGGTTATGGTTAGGATTGGGGTTAGATCCTCAAACTTTTTTTTTCTACAAAACTGTTTTAAAGAAACTTCACTCTTTACACGTGTGAATAATCATAGAGCGAAGAAATGTGTTTAGACTGTGGCTAAGCAGAGTGTCTGCTTGAAAGACTAACTTCCTATAAGACTAACTTGTAGGTGAATCGCTTCCAGTCCTTTACATTGCAAGGGGTTTTGTTTCAAGGCTACACTGAAGGCTGTGGGCACATCACTAACATGACCAGTACCAGAGCATAAGCACATTATTTTGAAGATATTGGGGTCAGGCAACTTGTTGACAAAGTTTCCGTTGGAGAGCAAAGGGGAGTGTATTTATGACATCGAAACTCATCGTTCTGCTAACGTAGGAGGAGAACTTGTAATGCTATCCCTTATCGTGGAGACAGTATTATCTGGAAGCCTGACCCCGTGTGTGGATGCAGTTTTTAACACCAATTCTCTGTAATTTGGAAAATGGCTTTTGCAGTCTTCACCAATATGAAATATGAGCCTCCTGCCTTGAAATATTATGTGCCGCCAAAGTAAACACCATATGGGTTACCAAGATGATTTAGGACAGAGTTGTGCTCCTGTATAATCCTGGAAGTCAGATTTTCCTTTGAGCTAAGAAATTTTTCCAGTGACTTCGTGAAAACTCATAGCTCTGTAGCCCCAAAATTAATTTTACTGAATGCAAATTGTATCTTAGTAGAATAATTAGAGGTAAATATATTCAAGAAAATATCAATACTAACAACATAAAAGATAAGACTACATAAAACTACAGCTTACATATTTAGAGATTTCCTAACATTTTGTATATTCCTCCTAGTTTCTTTGTGTCACACGTTCCCTAACCCTTTTAATGATCAAAGTCAGTGGCCCCAGCCAAGATAGTGACTTCTTGTAGTGGGTGGATAATGTTCCCCAAGTCTTCACATCTGTCTAGAAGCTCAGGATGTGACTTTATCTGGAAATAGAGTCTTTCTAAGAGTAAGCAATGAATTTAAGGTGAAGTCAGACCCGGTCAGGGTGGGCCCTACATCTAATGGCAGTTGCCCTTGTAAGAGGAAAGGACACCCAGCCACGCACAAGGAAGAAGGCCACGGGAAGACAGAGGCACAGGTCAGCCAGATGCAGCTGCGAGCTGAGGATTGCACAGAGCCATCAGAAGCCGGAAGAGGCAAGGAGAAATTCTTCCCTAGAGCCTTCAGAGGAAGCAAGGCCCTACTGACCCCTCGATCACACACACTGCTAGATTCCAGAATTTGAGAAGCGACATTTCTGCTGTTTTAAAGCTACCAGATATTCAGTAGCGTGTTATGGCAAAGTGAGGAAACTAAGTCATTTCCCTTCCTCCCGGAACAGCCTGTAGACATTGACAGCTGGCTGTGGTTTCTGGCGGACGTGTTCCCTCTATGGCACCAGGGCTTCTAAACCTGAAGAGCCCAGCATTACAGAGAGAGAAAGCACAGTTTGTAAGCGGAGACTACCATGTTTTTCTCCATGATTCCTGACCCATGTATTTTTCTTCCCAGGGAAGCAGCAATAAACACAAGCCTTTGGCTCAAAGTCAAGACTGTGTCCTGGGAAAACAGCAGCCATCCTTGGGACACTTCACCGCAGAGCTGGCACTCCGGTTGTGCCTCCACCAACCCATTCCAACACTCCACCTGCCCAGTCACCTGTGGGTCAGTTCCATGGAAATGGCCCTATTTCTGCACCTCCTCTGCTACCACGTGGCTCTCATGGTGACACTATGGTATATGTGATCTCAAGCTGTTACCGTGGTGCTGGCCAAGGCTCAGGGAGGGTGACCCCCACCCTACCAAAATAGGAGAAATAGAACAATATAAGAAAAAGAATACTTTTTCCACCAATTATAATTTGAATAGAAAGAATAGCATTATTTTTATAGCATGTGTTTTCACAGACATTTGACAAAAAAATGCAAGACGTTTATATTATGACTTTAATTATCTTATTAGAGTGTGCCTTGTTCACTCCCCCTTTTGGGACCCGCTGTTAGAGCAAGAGTTTTATCTGGTCACAGTGTATGGAGTACACTCTAACCTATGCTTGTGAAATGAAAATTGCTCTAATTCAAGTCAGTCAACTTTCATTAAGTGACAGTGGTATTGGTGGGATGGGGAATTGTCCAATTTAGAAATTCCATTGCTTTAGAAAATAAGTTGTATTCGTTCTCTTTTTCTGTACAGCGGCTTTTCATAATACCTTGTGGCTTAAAACAACAGCAATCCTTACTGATCTGTGACAGTTTCTGCAGGTGAAAAAGGGAATGGGACTTAGGGGGACCTCTCATCTCTGCCCAGGTATGAAGTCTCAGATGGAAGAAGTAAAGCCTACCTATGGCTGGGATGATTTGAGGCTTATTCACTCAGGTTTGATGGGGGCTGTTGGCCGAAACCTTAGCTGGCACAGACAGCTGGGACATCTCCACATGGTCACTCTAGGTGGATTGGGTTTCCTCACAAGATGGTGGCTGCTTCTCTAAGGCTAAGAGCGCAGAATGCGAGAGAGCGCACATGTGCGAGGGTGAGGAAGGGGGTGTGTGCTCTTGGATGACGTTGGCTCAGAAGGAAAGTGGCATCTTGGGCTGGACTCTGATGGTCTGGGGAGTCAGAAAAAGTTTCAGCGAGAGGAAACGGGCCGCTCTGGGCTCTTGTCTGTAGGAGGAGTGCCTGTCCCATTGTAAGAAGCTCTGTGGGACAGAATCAATTCTTTTTGTGGCCATTTTGGAAAACACACCAGTACCATAGCAATGAGAAAGCCCACCTCAGTGTGCATTTGCTATATGCCTGACCCTATACTGTTCCAAGCATATTCCTCATGGGATCCTGACAGAATCTCCATGAGTCAAACACTGCCATCCATTTTTCCACTGCATTTAAGCAAAATCACATGTAAAGATATGCTTAACATAAAAATATCACTTTGGCTCAGATCACGATCTCATTGTTCTTGATTTCAAGCCCTGCATCGGGCTGACTACTGTCAACACTGAGCCCACTTCAGATCCTCTGTCTCCCTCTGTCTCTGCCCCTTCTCCATCTCTTACTTTCTCAAAAATAAATAAACATTAAAAGAAAAAATGACTAAGAATGTGTATACTTCACACATAAGAAAAAATATAGAATATTAGTGGATTTTATTGATAAATTCATAAATAGCCTTGTAAGACTGCACATTATTTTAAAAATTCAAAATTAATGATACTCACGGAAATACTTCCTTTGTCTTACTTATGTATTTATTTATTTATTCCAGGTTTATTGAGATATTAACAGATAAAAATTGTATTTATTTAAGATGAACAACATGATGATTTAATATATGTATATATTATGAAATGATTATTACAGTCAAGTTAATCAATCCATCCACCAAATCACATAGTTACCTTTCTTTGTGTGTTCAGTAAGAATACTTAAGATCTCTCTCAAGAAATTTCAAAAACACAATACTAATTGTCCTCCTTGTGCTCCACATTAGACCCCAGAGCATATTTATCTTATCAATGGACATTTATGTCCTTTGACCAATATCTCCCCATTTCCCCACCCCTCAGCTCCTGCCGACCACCATTCTATTCTCTGGTTCTATGAGTCTGACTTTTCTAGATTCCACATATAAGTGAGATGATATCATATTTGCCTTTCTGTGGCTGATTGATTTCACTCACATACTGTTCTCTGGGTTCATCCACACTGTCACAAATGGCAAGATTGCCTTCTTCTTCTTTTTTATGACTGAATAATATTCCATTGTATGTATATACATTTTATTTGTCCATTTTTCCATCAGTGGACCCTTAGATTGTTTCCTCTTCTTGGCTATTGTGAATAAACTGCAACAAACATGGGAGGGAAGATATTTCTTTGAGATATTGACTTTTTTTTTTTTTGAGAGAGAGAGCACATGAGCTGGAGAGAGGGGCAGAAGGAGTGAGAGAGAGAATCTTAAGCAGGTTCCATGCTCAGTGTGGAGCTGGACACAGGCTTGATCCCACAACCCTGGGATCATAACCTGAGCTGAAATCAAGAGTTGGACACTCAACCAACTGAGCCACGAAGATGCCCCTGAGATACTGATTTTATTTTCCTTGCATATATACCTAGAGTGGGATTGCTGGGTCATATGATATTTCCTTTTTTAAATTTTTGAGGAACCTCCATACTAATCTCCACAGTGGCTATATCCCTTTTTTCCACATCTTCACCAGCACTTGTTATTACTTGTCTTTTTTTTTTTTTTTGTCTTTTTGATAATAGCCATCCTAAAACGTATGAGGTGATATCTCATGGTGGTTTTGATTTGCATTTGCTTGATTAGTAGCATTGAGCACCTTGTCACATACCTTTTGGCCATTTATGTGTCTTTAGAAAAATGTCTATTCAGGCCTTTTGCTCATTTTTCAGTCAAGTTATTTGCTTTTATACTATTGACTTGTATGAGTTCCTTAATACATTTTGGATATTGTCAGATAGATGGCTTACAAATACTTTTTCCCATTCTATAGGTTGCCTTTTCATTTTGTTGATTATTTCTTTGGCTGTTAAGAAGCTTTTCAGTTTTATGTAGTCCCAATATTCTCTCTCTCTCTTAAGCCTGTACTAACATATCTGATGTGGAACACAAATTATGCAAAGGATTTTTTTTCCCAATTCTATCACTTGATCTGTTAGAAATCAGCTTATCTTATGTTTATTGAACTATGCATAAAATCTTTGGTGTAAAAGTTAGATGACCAGTAAATGCTGATGTGAGTTTATGAGTACTACTGTATCAGCATGCTTGGAAGAATCATTAATTAGATAATCAGCACATAGTTAGAATGGTAGATGGCTACTATGTAAGCGCAGCTCTTTTGTGATCAATAAAAGTGAAAATTCACAACTTTAGTTCATGTGTAACGACCCAAAACTTCTTGGGTTCTGTTATGGACTGACTTGTGCCCTGCCCACCCATTAATATGTTGAGGCCCTAAGCCCATGTGATGGTGGTCAGAGATGGGGTCTTAGGGAGGTCATGGTGAGGTCATGGGTGAGGGCCCTGAACGCATGGGATCCATGTCCTTACAAGAGGAAAGGGAGACACTAGAGAGCTCTTGCCCCTGTTTCCCTCTCTCTCTCTCTCTCTCTCTCTCTCCTGCACATCCACACCTGAGCAACAGAAAAGCCATGAGAGAATACAAGAAGATGGTTGCTGCCTCTAAGCTAGGAAGAGAGCTCTCCCCAGAAACCAAATTCTCTGGACTGTGATCTGGGACTTCCAGCCTCTAGGATTTAAGAAAATGTTTCTGTTGTTTAAGCCACCCAACCTGTGGGATTTTGTTATGGCAGCAGAGCAAATATACATTTCTTTCAGGCTAAGCAGAATAACTGGGCAATTGGGCCAATAATCTCTCATTTACGGGGCAAATATCAGTCCTATTTTTCAAGCACAATTTTCTCATACTTAGAATTCATGATTTCCATTTATATATTACATAACAATAACTAGAAAAATATGAATTGGGGGTCGAAGTAGGAAAATAGAGTCAAAGTGCATGGCAAACAGAAGTAGGGTTTTGCAGAACACCAGGAGAAAGAAAGCTGCATTAAAAGCATCAGCGACTTGGATTTGTGTTTCCAACTAACAGGTAAGTGAAAGGACTTATCGTTTAAAAAAAGAGCTTATCGTTTAAAAACCTGCCTATTGTTGCTGGAAATTCAAGTTGAATGGGATCGTTATATAATTTACTTATTGACCTGCTGTCTGATGTAGTGACTTCATTAACATATTAATGCACCTTAACCAACTCCTCATCCCTGATCTAACCTCTTTCCACCCTCCAGGTATGCCTTGTGCTCAGCAGACAATATTCTCTGAGTGAGGCTCGGCAACACGAGGCTCTGACGTGAGGTGTGCTCTCCTTCCCTCGAGCTTTGCTGCGCCATGATGGCTCCGGAGCTGATGGAATCCGATATTACTTCAGTCCATCTTACGCAGTCGATGGGCGGGCTGGTCTTCCTGAGCCACGGAAGCACGTGAGCCGGAATGGATTGTGAGCTGGCTAAAGAAAACAATGGTGAAATTGCTCATTCATACCACACTACACATAAAGTATAAGAGAATGAAACAGACTTCGACGTCCCCAAGTTGTTATTTTCATTAAAATGAGTAATGAGTGGAATTTAAAGTTGAGATATTGTTTAGGTGACAGAGTAAAGTTAGGAATTGTGATTTTAACTTCATACTGAAAAAAATATATCACAGGCTTAAATGACATGCCTAGAAGTCTATTTTGTGTGTAAAGAAATATCAAATGAACATATTTGTTGCTAAAGTGTCAGACTACATTTATATGTAATTTCCACTGATTTCTATTCCTTTTATCTCATGAAACAACCCATTGCATCCATGGGTACTACTCCCCTGCACATGGTGTACACACACATACAGACACACACACACACACACACACACCTTTCTTGCATGTGATAGATAGTGACAGACTTACCGTGTGATCTGACAATTCAACCCAGGGGCCTAGGACTCTAGGTAAGAGGACCAACTCTTGGGTATGCAAGAGAAATGAAAATATGTGTCTACATAAAGACCTGTATATAAATATTAAAACTAGCATTACTCATTATAATTAAAAAGTGGACATACCCGATGCCCATCAAATGGGAACCAAAATGTAGTCTATGCATACAACAGAATATTAATCAGCGATGAGAGGGAATGAAGGGCTGATACCTGTCACAACATGGATGAATCACAATCACATGTTAGGTGAAACAAGCCAGACAGGGAAGACCACATGTTGTATGATTCCATTTATTTAAAATGGAACAAAAAAATAGGCCACTCCAGAAAGACAGAATGTGGATTAGCGCTGCCTAAGTGGGTGTAGGGAAGGGTAATGCAAAGTGACTGCTACAAGGTTTCCTTTTGAGGTGATAGAATTTTCAATATATTAAAAAACCATTGAGCCGTGTATTTTAACGGGTATATTTTATGGTTTGCCAATCATATCTCGATAAAGCTATGTACAAAATAGTATGGCCCCGTGGCTACCAAAAGCAAAACTCAGTGGCCCTGGATTAAAACAGGATTGCTATCTATGGCCTAGATAGCAGCGATTCCCTTAAATTGCCCCTTACTTCTTCTGTCGCACTTCTTCCCAGTGAACGTTCCCAAGATCGAGATCCAGATTGTGGCAAGAGCAGCCTTGGTCAGTGCTCGAGCTGCTTCCCCATGGAAACACCCTCTCCCCGGCGAGCAGCAGTGGGGAAGGTCTAATATAGGTAGGTCCCTGAGAAGTAGAAGGAAAGGTGGTACATAAAGGAGCTGTGTTACAAAATTGGAAACGATTGTGGTTTTATATCAACAATTATCATTAGGGAATTGCAAACCAAAATTTCAAAATTGTTTCTATAAGCCACGACTTCACTATGGTTAATGATTCTCCTGGACAATGAGAGAATAAATGGGTGACTTAAAATTAAAAGAAAAATTCTAAACACAAAAACAAAAAAAGGAAAGAAAAATTCTGTTCCTATGTCAGGAGATGTTTGTGTTGAAAATGAAAGCATCACAGCACACTTGTAGGAATTTAATGTTATAATTAGATTATATTTTGCATTTCTTATGCAACAGGTTGCTCTTGAAAGCAAATAACAAGCATAAAGTTTCAATAATTCAAAGAAATCTTAAATTATTTACTTCACTGGGTATTACATGATCAGAAATTATCTTGTGACTTTGTTACCATTTGTAAAGACATCTCACAGATTTTGATACAAATAAAAAGTGTTTGCAACTGGAAAGTAACTTTAGAAAAGACTGTGTGGGCATGCACATGCGTGTGTGTTTTGTACGTGTGTTTTAAATAATGGAGAAATTAAGTGAGCTTCTTAGGTGTGAAAGCCCCAAGGTCATCAGAACCATTAAGTAAGTGACAAAACGAGCACAAATGCCAGTTCTCCTGACCCCATTCCATCAAGATCTTTCTTTTAAACGTAAAATAAACTAGCTGAACTCAACTACAGAGATGACAGATGTTCTAATTCTGAATGAGCCTTTTGATACCTGTGGGTAACAAACTTATTCAAACTGAACCTAACATCCCTGACTTTTATAATACCTCATCAAACTTACATGTTTTTGTGAGGCTGAAATTATTACAGACACATGTGCTTCACAATAGATACATCAAGTATTACCTTTAATTCTACTATTACACAGAAAGAAATCTGGGCTCCACTATAGAGACCAGCTGCATGACCAGAGGCAGCTTACTAACAAATCTTGCTGACCTTCCGTTTCCTCATGTTTCGGAGAATAGCAGTAGGTATCTATTCCATCACATCATGGGGGGAGGATTCAAAGACTCAAGTGCTTTCAACTGTGCTGTATGCTAAGTGCACTTTAACTTGTATTAAAAATTATCAATAGCATTATCACCATCATTATCAAGGGATTATTTACTAGATCCTAATGTGTTTGTGGCCTTCCATATCCTGTCAATCTAAATTAGCTTGGGAATAAGGATTTCAAGATGATCAAAACTTTGGCAAAATCCGGAAGATCATCCTTTACATTCATACATTTGAACTTGGTATACAGTGAAAATTAGATCACATTTAATAATTTAAAAAATTATTGTGTGAGGGAGTCTTTTTTAAAAAATAGACTTCGGGGCGCCTGGGTGGCGCAGTCGGTTAAGCGTCCGACTTCAGCCAGGTCACGATCTCGCGGTCCGGGAGTTCGAGCCCCGCGTCAGGCTCTGGGCAGATGGCTCGGAGCCTGGAACCTGTTTCCGATTCTGTGTCTCCCTCTCTCTCTGCCCCTCCCCCGTTCATGCTCTGTCTCTCTCTGTCCCAAAAATAAATAAACGTTGAAAAAAAAATTAAAAAAATAGACTTCATTGTGCTTTGAGTTAGGTGAAAAAAATCCAACGAGGAAAAGAAAAGCTGTTAAATGTTTGTATCTTTTGATTAGTATAAATTACATCGAAAAGACACACAATCAACAGGAACGCTTGGAACGAATTGTAAATGAGTTAATATTGTACTTTTGCTCTCAATTCTATAGCAAATGTGATTACTGAAAGCAAAGGAAATATTTGACAGACTTTTATTGCTAACATGGATACTAAACCAAGGTCTATAAAACTACAACAGTTTATAAATAGATTTTTTTCCTCACACAAATTTATTTTTAGGTCTGATTCAGTTTTATGGTTCCAATATACATTGGGAAACTAGTCACAATAATTGAAAATGAGCACTGACACAGTATTTTTCAGAAGAGATTTCTACAGTCTTTAATACCAGTGGAAAATGAATGGCAAAATGTACACCTATATAATGCCCACTGGAGAACTAGCAAGGCACAAGTTTATTTTAATAAATAAAATTTAAGTGGTACCTGGGTGGCTCAATCAGTTAGGTTTCTGACTCTTGGTTTCAGCTCAGGTCATGATGTCTCGTCACAGTCGGGGCATCGGGCTCTGTGTTGACAGTGCGGGGCCTGCTTGGGATTATCTCTCTCCCTCTCTCTCTGCTCTTCCCCCGCTTGTGCTCTCTCTCTCAAAATAAGTGAATAAAATCTTTAAAAATAAATAAAATTTTAATATCAACATGATAATCATGTTACAAGTCCATATTTAAAGTTAGTTTATAATTATAAAGACAATAGTTTTCAAATATCATTATGCTAGGTTTCTTTGGCAGAAATGTGTCTGACTCCCCCTCATCTTTTATACCTAATTAGGAAATACTCACCTGAGAGTCATTTTTTTCCTTTGTACCAGTCCTGTGCGGATGGAAGTCCCAGCTCTTTTGAAATCCTTGGTAAAGAGCTTCATCTTTTCCTGTTTAAACCAAGATGGTTGTGTAGGTTGCAAACGCCTCATGAATGCGTCAGCGGTGAGAGTTATAGGTTGCCAAGTGACCGAAAGTTCATAGGAAAATGTGTCGGTAGCATTCGTTGGGAGGGTGTTGTTTCGGCTTAGGCCCATTGCTTGTGTTGTCTTAAAGCCTCTTTATCCCCAGCTCTTCATGTTACAGATATAAAAAAATAATAGAAGTCTACAGAAGGAAGTAATTTTCCCCGAGACAAGAAGGTTGTTAGTGAGAGAACTTTGGGGTCCTGCACTCCACTGTAGTGTCTTTTTGCTACAGCATCTTATAAAAGCCTAAGGTCTATGATTAGAGTAAATTTTGGAGAAGTACGAAGAGGTCAAACCACTAGCTGCTTTGACTCCTACAAGGAGAAACACGATTAAATCAAAGGAAATTAATGTGACATTGATTTGTATATTATCTGTATAACATATATAATTTTATATTGCATATTGTATATAAATTATATAAATTCAATTTAATACATTATATTAGATACTAAAATAAATATATCGGGGGTGTATGGGTGGCTCAAGCAGTTAAGTGTCTGACTTTGGCTCAGGTCACGATTTCACGGTTCGTGGGTCTGAGCCCCGCATCAGGCTCTGGGCTGCCAGCTCAGAGCCTGGAGCCTGCTTCGGATTCTGTGTCTCCTTCTCTCTCTCTGCCCCTTCCCCACTCCCGCTCTGTCTTTCTCCCTCTCTCAAAAATAAATCAACATTAAAATAAAATAAAATAATATATATATACAATTATAATTTTATATTATTTGTATTTATATTACAATATGTGAGGAATCTGAGCAGAATAAGGATTTCTTGGGTAGCACACAGAGATGCTTGGAACCAATGTACATTGGTGATACAATAAACCAATACCTTCATGGGTACACAGGCTAGCACGGAATTGAACCAAACTGGATTGCTAAGTCAAATAATTTAGTTTTCATATTACAGGCTTTTCACATGGCTACAATGTTAAAAATAGTTTTAGAAAAGAATCATCCATATGTTACTTATATCCTAAATTTCACCCCCCCACCCACCCCCCAAGTTAACTGCAGTCAAATGAGAGTAGTTGCAGTTAATTGTACAGAAGCATAGACTATAAGGAAGGGGAATGCTGTGATTCGGAGATCCAATGCAGTCATACTAACCGCAGTACCATGAACTTAAGGGGACTCCGGAGCCAAACTGGTTGCAAATCTTTTCCTCACTGGCTACGAACGGCATGAATTAGGACAAATTTAAGCCATCTTTTCTGCAGAGAAGGAGGATGATTATAGTACTTATTTCATAGGGCCTTGTGAGGATGAACTGAGTATCTACACACACACACACACACACACACACACACACACATTTTTCCCTTTTCTTTTTCTTTTTTATTAAGTCTTTAATTCTAATTCCAGTTAACATAATTAGTTTCAGGTGTCTGAAATGTAGTGCTTCAGCATTTCCATACATCACCCAGGGCTCATCACAGGGCTCTCCTTACTCCCTATCACCTATTTCACCCATTCCTCCCCCACCTCTCCTTTAGTAACCATAGCGTCCTCTGTAGTTAAGAGACTGTTTCTTGGTTTGTCTCTCTCTCTTTTTTCCTTTGCTCATTTGTTTTTCTGACATTCTACGTATGAGTGAAATCATATGGAATTTTCCTTTCTCTGACTTGTTTTGTTTAGCTCTATCCATGTTGTTGAAAATGGCAAGATTTCATTCTTTTTTTTTTTTGTGGCTGAGTAATATTTTATATACCTATATATGTATATATCTCACATCTTCTTTATCCATTCGTCTATCAGTGGACATGGGCTGCTTCCATAATTTGGCTATCGTAAATATTTCTGCAATAAACTCTGAATTAGCGTTTTTGTATTTTGGGGGCAAATATCCAGCATTATGAATGCTGGATCATAGGGCAGTTCCATTTTTGACTTTTTGAGGAAACTCCATGCTGTTTTCCACTGTGGCTGTACCAGTTTGCATTCCCACCAACAAGGAAGGAAGGTTCCTTTTCTTCCACAACCTCACCAACACTTGTTTCTTGACACACACACACATATTTTATAGTATTTATGGCAATCTTGAAAATGTACCTTGTATTAGTTTGCTACGGCTGTCATGACAAAATTGCACTGTCTGAGTGGCTTAAACTACAGAAATTTATTTCTTACAGTTTTGGAGACTTAGTCTAAGACCAAGATGTCAGCAAGTTGGGTTTCTCCTGCCTCTCTCTCCTTGCTTACAGATGGCTGTCTTCTCCCTGTGTCCTGACATCATTGTTCCTCTGTGCACGCACGTCCCTCAGTGCATGCACAGAGGGCATGTCTTATGGGGACACTAGTGGCACGTGATTGGGGCCCCATCCTAATGGCCTCATCCTAATTTAATCACCACGTTAAAGGACCTATCTCCAAACACGGTTACCTTGAAGGTTCTGGGGATGTGAAATCCAACATGAATTTTGTCAGGACACGATTCAGCCCCTAATAAACCACTTGGATTTCCTACCTTGTGGAGCATAATTGGCCAAAGGCCCAAGCAGCTGCGCTCTGAAACCCAAAATGCATTCACTCTGAGGCTGTACTGCTCACAGGCGGGCTTCTGATCAGTGGCTGAGCGTACCAGGAACAAGACCACTGCTTCAAGACGAAGTTTCTTAGAACTGCAGGCTCACCTTATTCTAAGTCCTCCCCTCCTCGTTTCCTCCCTCCCTTCCTCCTCTATGTCCTGCCTTCTTGCCTTCCTTCACAGGGACCACACCAGCGTCACTGCCTGAGAACTCTCCCGCCTTCTCCAGCTCTCTTCCTATTTTCCTGCATAGGTGTCTCCCCCAGTACATCTCTTACATGTCTGATCCCATTCTGTCAACTGCTTCTCAGAGGGTCCAGGCTAATTCAGTGCATACGATGATGTCTGGCCCATGGTTCAGATGCTGCCTCTGGCCGAGAATCAGAGTCGGGGTGGGAAGTGGGGAAGCCACGAAGAAACAAGGGAAGGCTTCAGGTGTGTTCTGAATGCAGGTGTGGACATGGGGCAGCAGGAGGCCAGCTCGCTAGAAGTGATTGGGTCTGAGTTAGAAATGGAGGTAAACCGTAGGGAAGCTGCCAGTTATTGAACACGACCCAACTCTTCTAGGCGGAGCGCTTCAGAGGGGGTGGTTCACCTTCCCGGTCTGGCAGCTGCAGAGGTTGTGGGTCAGAGTTCTAGTGTTATATATGGAATCGTCATTGTTTGTTAGTATAGTCAAATATCCATTTGTATATTCAAATCTCAGCCCTGCCCTTTAGGCTACTCTCTTCACCTTGCAAGCAGCTGACCAATTTAGGGAAGGCTAAAGATCTATATCTTTACTGCTTGTGGGCCGTCCATCTGTTTCATTAATCAACTGTATTTTGAGGTTTGCTCAACCTCTTCATTGCTGTATCGTCACGGTGATCACCTGGTGAGAGAGTAACTACACGGAAGAACTTAAGATTCCGGGAAAGAAAGCATCATGACCACTGTGACAAAAATAGGAGCAAATGCCATTCTCTGTAAGATGCTTTGGAACCACAAGATGCTTTGGGTACTACAAGTACCCAACCCAGACAAAGAAAAAATCCCATAGGGCATGAGGATTCACCTTGGAGAGCCAAATAGTGTTTTCTTTAAAGCAGTAGATACCTGTTTACTTCTCCTGTTTCATTGATCCAAACACAATAGAAACATTGGCAGTGGCACAGATGCCACCGTGAATGACTAGCCAACAAGAAACCGAGAGCAATGTAATTGTCTATCGTGACTTTTTGCCAGCAAGTTGAGACTAATCTGTATTCTATGTATGGTGTAAGTGTTATCATCAATAACATTTGCCAAAGGTAGTAATAAGTTTTCTAGTCTTTGTTGTTTTTTTTTTTTTTCTATTTGTATCACCCGCCTCACCCCAATCGGGAACACTGCTCTGATCATTCACATGAGCAATGAGTCGGTATTTCTCCCAGGTAGAGTGCCTGAATAATCAAAAGTGGCCTTGGTTTGGAACTCATGTCTGAGTTGGATTCTCCAGCCTCGCTTATGTATGGAATTAGCGTCTCAGTACAAACAAATCTTGAAATACTATGCAAAGTGCAGGAGGTTTTAGTCTGAGAAAAATAGGTCCAGGCGTTTCGGACACAAAGGAGATAGTATTTTGTAGGGACACATGGATATCTAGGAAAAAAAGATATTTATTATACAAGGTCAGAAGCACGGCCTTACATTAGCTGGGTTACAGATTTGGATCTCTATTAGTGTCTTCTAGATGACAAGTAAGGGTAAATAAATAGATTGTGATAATTTGCTCTTTTTCAGGTTATAGATAGATTTGTTTAAAGTCATTTGTCCACAGAGGTGCAAGTGGAAATGTCCTCAGCTGTAATTCCCTGTGGTCTCACTTGATGAGGCCAGAATTACTCAGAGGCAATTTTATCATGGTGATAGACGGCTCGTCCAGTTTTCTGTAAAACTGAAGGCAGTCGATCTCTGAGAATCCTCAGTGTGGGATCCCCTAAGGGAGCCGTCTTCCAATTGTGTGGAATTCTGAATTGATTCTTTAATTGTGGTATGTGAACCTAAGGACTGACTCCCTGGAACTTCAATGCTGAATTTATTAACAGTACCTGATGAGACACATGACTAAGAGTAACAGGCTGGGCTTTAGTCCCACCTCCTCCTCCTCCAGGCAGCATAATGGGAGCTAGGATTTGAAGAAGTCAGAGATGTAGTGAGCCTAGAAAAGAAGGCAAGAGCTGACTGGTCAGCGGAAAGAAGCCTGGGGAGGGGTTGGGGGTGAAGGGAGGCAGAACCCAAGAGGGAGAGGTCTACTGGTGGGGGTCACAAAAAAAAGATACAACAACTAAAATATATTCAAATCTTATGGAGAATGGAAAGTGGATAAAATCCATTTGAAGGTGTTCAAAGTTTCCTTTCAATGAGTTTCAAGAGCAATTTTTGTCTGATGTCTCTTCCAACATGTGATATCTCATGGTTGAAGATTATAAGAGGCTCTTTAGGAAGATTTGATGGGAAGGTGACGTCATCCTGTTGGTTGACTGGCCTGGGTATAGTAAATGAGTCCCTTGTCGTACTTTACCGTGTCTTCATTTAGCAGAAAACAGTCTAATATTGTATGTGAAATCTCTGGGGGCACAGCTCTTCCAGTTACCAATTCACGGGGAGGTAACCGATATGACTCCAAGAACGTGAACCACGTGGCCATAAAAGGCTAATGGGAGTTCCTCTGGACAAGGGAGCTCAGGGGGTTTGAAAGCTTTGTCAGTTCTAATATAAGGATGTCACTTGTTCCTTCAACATTTTCTGAAGATTGTGGGAAATAAAGGCAACCTCGTTTTTGAGAAAGTGTTGAGGTTGTACAGAGTTCTCTTATAATGGGTCCTATAAAGCGTGTGTCTCAGTCACTTGATGTAAGAGTTGGTGTGCCCCTGGTTTGAAACAAACTCCAGCAGCTTTTTACCGACTATAATTGCCATAGGTCTTCAGAAATGACAGCTTTCAACCAATCCTGGAAATAGATAATTTCTGAAACGTATTTGTGTATTTATACATATTCTCCCATGGAGAATAGAACCTGAATGAAAATCCACTGGAAGGTGTACAAAGGGACCTTGAACCTCTGGCTCCTGGCCATGTGTCACCTTTTACAGTTACATTGTCAGTGGTTGACCTATGCCGTGAAAATAAGCCCATCTGTCTTTCTAAAGTTTCTTCACTAATATTGACTTAAGATAGTAATCAATTTGTCTGTACCATGATGAGTGGTTTCATGGAGAAATTTAGCTAATATCCATTTAAAACCATCTGATGCTACAAAGCATCTTTCTTGGGAGTGCCAGAAATTATCTGAGTACAGATCTTTTTTTTTTAAGTTTTTATTTATTTTTAGAGAGGCAGCATGAATGGGGGAGGCAGAGAGAGAGATGAGCAGAGAGAGAATCCCAAGCAGACTCCGTGCTGTCAGTGCAGAGTCCGATGTGGGACTTGATCCCACAGACCCAATATCATGACCTGAACCGAAACCAAGAGTCGGATGCTTAACCGACTGAGCCACCCATGTGCTCCACAACCAGATCATTTTAACTCTTCCCTTTCAGAATCAGAGACTCAGCACTGCATTTTATAATGATCTCTTTGAATCCCTCCAGAGATTTATTCTTTGAGGTTTTACATAGAATAACCTTGGTTAGGACTACCTGGTTGGTGTTGTGATCTGCTAGAAAATTTCTTTCAGTTACCATGTTATCTCTTTACATGGGTCTATAGTTTTATAATAGCCAGCTCTCCAGAAGTAAGAGTGCATAAAAGTTCCTTAACTTTCAGCCCATTTTTACTTTTGATGGGGGTTCCAGCTAATGAGAAACACTTTTATTTCCAAAGCATCCCAAAGTCATGTACTATTCCAAAAACATCCTTGCATCAGTCTGTATGTAGACTCTCCAGATTTTGGCTGGTTGAAAAGCTCTAGCAAGTGAAATACATTTTGCCATCTGGGCTGCTTTTACCTCAAGCAGAGGTCTATACTCCAAGGTCTATACTGCTTAAATTAGAGATGGCATATACTGCCTGATAACCTTCAGTTCCAATTTTCAGGTATGATTCATCAACAAATAATATCAGGTCAGGGTTCCCAATGAGAGTCTCTAATGCATCTGAGTAAGGTACCAAAAGTTACCTAGCTGCTGTAAAAATAATCCTGAGGTTCCTTTTCCTCAGAGAGGGGCAGGACTCATGGTGTTGTAGAGTTTGAATAGTCATGTGAGAGGGAGAGAGTAACACAATCTCACAGACGTAAATAGCCGGCTTAAAAGTGTTGTATATTCTCAGTCAGTTGTCTGAGAACCGTGTGATCAAGTGTGGAGCCTGGAACTAGTTCAACAGAAGTATTAGCACGTGTCTCATTGGTGGCTATTGCTCTAATACAAGGGGGATAAACCTTTGCAACTGGGTAAAAGGTAAGGCTGTAGTAAGTTTTTGATGGTTCCCATAAACCCCCAAAAGAACTCCAAAGCTTGTCAAGTTACTTATGCAAAAATAGGCAAAAAGGTGTTTTGTAGTTAGGAAACCTTTGAGAAACTTCTTCAGGTTCAAGAAGACCTCTTCTTATTTGGGTTCCCAAAGCAGAGAGTCTCTTACTGAGGACTTAGTCAACTCATAAAGAGGTTTTGCAGTCTCAGAAAAACAATTGGTCTCTATTGTCTGCAATATCCAGAGAAGCCTAGATATCCTCCAATAGTCCTTTTGTAAGAGTTCTAGGATAAGTGTGGATAGTCTTTATTCTATCAAAACTGAATGGCTTTTTTTTTCTCCATAGAGAGGTCAAGGCCCAAATGATAGACTGTGTTTTGCTAAAATTATAATTTGTCTTTGGCAACTTTATTTCCTTTTTCATCTAAGGCTGAGAGGAAATAAATGGCATCATTTATAGGCTTCTTTGTTCTTTCAACATAGTGGGAGACTTTCTACAGATTGTATCAGAACTGAAACACAAAGGAAATTTAGATCTCTTTTACATCTTGATTGAGGAACTGAGAAAAATAAGAGGGTTTTAGTGAACCCATGGAATATAATTGTCCTGGTATATTGTTATCCTCTCCAGGTGAGGCCAAAAATGTCTTCACTGTCCTGATCTATAAGGCACACTGAAATAGGCACACTCCACTACAACGAAGTATGTGGCTCTACAGGAATCGATGATAGGACGATATCTGGGTTAGGTACTACTGAGGAGTGAGGGATAACAATTTATTGATGTCACTGATTGAACAAATCAGCATCATCAGTCTTTTCTTTTTTCGTTCTTTCTTCTCCTTTTTTTTTTCTTTTTTTTTACTGGCAAGGTAATCTTTATCTCAGCATCCCTTCTGTTACAATATAGGCAAATATCCTGCGAATAGTTGAAGGGCCCAACACAGAGAGCAGATTGCAACCTGGTGCTGACTTACCATGTTGGTGCAGGCTTGACAAGCCACTAACAGCAAGGCAGGAAGGGATTCTATGGGTCCTGTACCTGTCTGAAAGCTGGGGGCCAAGGATGAGCAGTGCAGGTCATTTCTCTTAGAAAACTCCAGAAATAGGCAAAGTCCACCCAAATGAAAAGAAGAAAAAAAAAGCCCAGGAGCTATTTATTCAGAACATGCTAAAGCAAGGAGTCAGCCAGCATCACTTGCATTTGGCAGAAACTCAAAGGCAGGCAGGGGAGTGGGAAAGATATACAATGAAAAAAGGAAGACTTCAGGTGTGCTCTAATTGGAGATTGTTGGCATGAGGAAGTTGGAGGCAGGTTAACCAGAAGTGGGGCATCTCATAGATTGCTTGGGGAACATATCTTCTCTAGTTGGAGTGAAGCAGACACAAGAATAAGAAAGCGGACAGTCAGTGACCAAGGTCGGCTCTTTCTGGGTCTAATGATGCAGGGACTGGTGTTTTGCTTTCTGAGCTGGTTTCTGTAGAGTTCTATGGTCATACAAGTTCTGGCCACTGCCCATTTGTATATTTTGCCTCTCAACCATCATTCTGGGTAATACTATCATAAAAATATTATGTTGCAAGGGAAGAAGTTTTGTTGCAAAGAAATAAGCCAATATTGGAGCAGAAACTTCTGAAGCATGTATCGACTCCTTGATTTGCCCTGTAACAACATACATAAATATCTTGGCACAGATCGAGGAATAATTAAATATCATAAATATGTTTGGAAAGTCTGCCTATAAAAATCTCTCAAAAGTCAATATTAGGCATCCCTGATATCCAGGAGTTCAGCCCAGGGGTAACCATAACATGCTATAAATTCCCTTTAATAATAATCCCCCACAACAGGAAGGCTATCTCTGGCCTACTTTGTCTTTCTTTCTATACATCTCCCTAGAAGTTTCCTTATAGCATGGCTTCACATCTCTCTACTTAAATGTTAAATTCCTGCTCACTTATGGTGATGGAAATGTATTCATGTGTCCTAAAATTTGGATGTCTATCTTACTGACCTTCATTCTTGAGTGTTCCCTCCAAGTTCCATCTTTTCCAAGTATCTTTTCTTGTACTTCTGATTCCTTTTCCAAATCTTTCCATCATTCGGTTCCCAAAACTTGGGGACACCATGGATTCCTTCCCCTACTTCCAATACCCACCATCAGCCAGCATCTGTGTTCAACTAAGCCTCTGTTTAAATTATATCTTACATCTGTTTCTTCTTTACTTTCACTGACACTTTCCTAACGAGGTTCTCATTAAATTTCATGTAGGATAGCTCTCTCCCACATTCCAGCCATTCTCGGTTTGATTCAATATAACCAATGCTATCAGTTTAATTTTCCGTTAGGCTACATCTGACCATTTACCTCTTCTGTTGAAAGCCTTCACTTATTCCTTTTATTATACAGAGTAAAGCCCGAACTTCCTAGCCCTGTGGTATACTGCACTCTTCGTCATCACCTTATACTTCCTTTTTTTTCTGTTTATGAGCTCCTGTAACTCTCACCCTGGGCCTCGCTTCTTAATTTAAATGCTCAGCTCTATATGAAAGACATCTATGTACAAGCGCAATCTTTCTTGTTGAACAGAAAGATTTACGATTACCTTATCCATTTCTGATTCATCTTTTCTTCTTTACAGAATTCAGAATAAGTAATGGTATTTGCTAAACAATACACATTGAATAATTGAGTCAATAAATATTAGTATATTAGTAGAACTAATAAAAAGGCAATGGCAGTGGCAAAGACAAACTTGACAAATGTTATGAATGTGGCAAAATTATATGCTTCTAATATCATAGTAGTTAATTTCTATAAAGATGTTGAATTTGAGGCAAACTTGAATGAATTATAGGAATTTCTACATAGGAAAAAGGGCAAACACCATGCTGGGAGAGGAAAAAAAAATATAATGAGCATCTTATTCTAGAAAGATTATAGAAAAAGTTCAGTATCATTGAATAAATCTCTTATTTCTCCCCTATGCATTGTTTCTTTCTAAAGGATTGAAATAAGTATAGGAAAAAAAAAACTTTGGAAAATAAAGTATAAATTAAGTGGTGCAGTAATTTGGGCACGTGATTTAAATTAAAATATGTTGCACTAAATGTGATAAACATTAGTAATTAAAGTTATAAAAAAATAACTCTGTAGTGATGGAAAGAGAATGAAGCAGGGTCTAAAACATGTTTCTTCCTAAATTCAAAAATGGAGTAAAAACTTATTTACTGTGGAAAGTATTGTAAGGAAGAGCTTTTAAGTTATTGTTTTAGAGTCATTCTGATGAGATCTGGGTTTTACTTCGGTATAAACAAAATATATATGCAAGATCAGCCCCATCTTCTTTCTTCTTTATTTAGTAAGATGTTAATGTCGCAAAGCATTCTTTACCTAAAAGTTGATTAACCAGAATGTCCCTTTGTAAATGGACAAGCTTGATATTATCATGAGAATAAGAGAAGTTTCGCCTTCCTAACAATGCTTGTTTTCTCACTTATGCTGTAAACCATTGTTACTGTGCCCCGTAATGGTTTGGAACACTGCTGGCTCCGGGGAGAGATGAGAGGCCAGTTGCATCAATATCTGGAGAGGAAGCTCTTGGGTAAAAACAAAATGTATAGCTGTGATATCTGCGATTGTTTCTCCATCTTGGGAATTTTTAACCAGTGGGATTACGTTTCAGGAAATGTGGAAAAAGCTATGACTCACATGAACCCAGACAGCCACTTACCCAGATGGCTCAATTTATTTTATGAAAATGTAGTCACTTTTCGTAGCGATAAGAAATGGTTCTAAGCAATCATTCTCACCTTTGTCCCAAGGTGGGTCAAGTAATACCGCATATCAGGAGGACAGAACAATCTTTTGGCCCCTGCCGACCAAAGGATGCCATGCTATTTACCACCATGCACCTATTGGCTTGAGAATTGCAGCAATGCAACCTTCTTAAGATTAATGTCTCAATACTTTTTCATAATAGCCTGAAACAGAGAGTGTACAAGTCTTAAGGATGCCTTTCCACCCTGCCCTGGATCAGAAAAGGCATTGGCATAAATTTAACTTGTCCAGGTATCTTTGAGATTCCCCCAGAAAGGATAAAAGTCAGATGAAATGTTCCCTTTTTTATTAAATGTTCCCTGGCTACTCCAGCCAGGAGTGATTTAAGTGACCATAACTGTCCAGCATGGTTTGCCCCACTTATAGGACGTTAATCACATCTCACCTTGAAGTCATTACCTGCCGGACCCCCTCACTAAATCTTTTCGCAGGTAGAGTTCTGCTTTTAATTTTAAGACTACTCCAGCTCCAGCTCACGATGATGTTTGGCACGTAATAGGCACTCCCTATATTTTCTATGTGTGGATTATCCAATCTTAATTCTTACAGTTTCTCTGACAGCTTTCCAGAATACCACTTATATGGACATAATCACTACATGCTTGCTCATATATCTTCCGGTGTGCGTTTCCAGACTGCTTTTATTAGTTTTATATATTTACTTGAATATGAGGCAACCTATTTTGAGTGCTCCGTCTTCTTTTCACGATTGGCCATTACTGAGCTGTCTTTACACGGGGATGGCTATTTCCCGAAGGCTGAAGTGTTGGGAGCTCATGTGTTCAAAGGTCCAAGATCATGAACGATCCTCAGAGGGAAAATGGGATAATGGACCAATAATTGCAGCTGATTGCGAAAATAGATTTTCACCCTTTCCTGAGATAAAAGGGAGTGTTGTTTAATTGCTGTAAATGTGTCCTAACCCTTCGGGAATTGGGTTCAGACTATGGCGGCATACACCTGGGGATCTAAATATGGTTTTGTACTGATTGCGGACTGTTATTTTTAGATCTCTGTAACCTCTTGTCGTAATGTGCTGCTGTATGAATACTCTGGAACAATGATAATAATGACATGGAACAATCCCATTAATTCCATTAGTGTTATCTCAGTACTTGTGAAAGGGGTCAGTGTGGTTCATGCACCTAAAATTTCATTTTAAAGAAAGTTCACCTAGTCTGGTATGCATAAAAAGGAGTTATCAAACAAATTAATGAGACAGAAGCAATGTTTATTTTAATGGTCTTTGCATCTATTATTGTAGGAGGCCTTAATAAAACAATGGTACAATCTATTGAAAGCAAATCTGGCAAATGAGTTTCTTGCACAGTGGAGGTATTGAAAAATGAATTCTATATACAGTGACACTATTTTATAGGAAGCTCAGAATTAAATTTCTTTTCAAGAGATTTAAGTTGTAATTAGTACTTGAACACTTAATTATTGTTCACTTTTTCCTGCAATTTTTCCCTGTCTTATTTTTTCCATCGCTGACATTGGACAATTTACATTTTCATTTCAAGGATGTTTGTGATATAGCTTGAAGCAAAACAAACACAAAAGGTAAATGGCATAAAACAAATTATTGTGATTATTCTCTCACTAATACTTATCAATTGACACTTGCCAACATAACAAGTATTTCATTGGTAGCCCACATTTTATCGTGGAACCGATAAAGCAAACATTGTAGTAGAAATTTATTACATTCTGTTAGTAGCTATCTGGATACAAGTTCAAGTCACTTAATGTCTCTTATGCTTCAGTTTTCCACTCAATAAAATGATGGTTTTAGGTTATCTTGAGGGTAACATCTGTGGTGTTCATGTGTGAATATACGTATGTGCCATATTGTAATTTATCAGAAATACATATTTGGCCTTTGTCCATAGTGCTTGGTTCTTGGTTCTCAGAACCCTTGGAATTTCTAAAGGTTGAGAACAATAAATGTGTCTTTTGATATGTTAATGAGGTGACATTTGCACCAAAGGATAGGGGCTGGTTGCCTAGAGAACCAACCGAGTGGTTATGGGGTGAGAACCTTCAGTCCAAACCCCCTGGCCACCAGGGAGGGGAGAGGTGCTGGAAGTGAATCAATCACTTCCATTTAATCAATCAATTCAATCAATTATATGTATGTAGTGAAACCTCCATAAGAAAAGGATGAGTCTGCAGAGTTTCCAGGGTGGTGAACAGGTGGAGATTGGAGGGAGCAGTGTGCCCCGAAAGGCCAGGGAAGCTGCACACCCTCCCCCCACACTTTCCCCTGTGTATCTCTTATCTGGCTGTTCCCCAGTTATACCCTTTTATAAGAAGCCAGGAATCTAGTAAGGAAAATGATTCCCGGAGTTCTGTGAGCAGCTCTAGCAAACTACCTCAACTGTGGGAGGGTGTCTTGGGAACCCCCATTCTGCAGCCCGTCTGTCAGAAGCACAGCTGACAATCTGCGTTTGGTTGGGACTGGGAATCTGAAGTGGCAAGACGGGTAGTCTTAGGAGAATTCTGAGCCCTTAACCTGCTGGGTTGCCTTCTCCAGGCAGAAAGAATTGACTTCAATAGTAGGACACCGAGCCAGCGTCCAAGAATTGCTTGTTGGGGAGGCGCCTGGGTGGCTCGGTCGGTTGAGAGTCCAACTTCAGCTCAGGTTGTGACCTCGCGGTTTGTGAGTTCGAGCCCCTAATTGGGCTCTGTGCTGACAGCTCGGAGCCTGGAGCCAGCTTCTGATTCTGTGTCTCTCCCCCTCTCTCTGCCCCTCCACCACTCACTCTCTGTCTCAAAAATAAATAAACATTTAAAAAAATTAAAAAAAAAAAGATTTGCTTGTTCCCCACACACGTGTTGAAATTGGGTCCAGAAACCCTTTTAGTAGGTGTTTTAATAATAATACAAAAAAAAAAAAAATCAAAGCTGAGAGTAAATAATTTAACTAGGTTACATCATTAGCTGAAAGGACATTTCTTAGAAAACTTCAATCTGCTATTGAAATAAACAAGTAAAAAGGTTTTAAAAAATATGAAAGAAATTCTCGTCTTTGCAGGTAAAGAACATTTTCTGTTTAAGGGCCCTATGTAAAACGTCAGGAACATTTAACTTAGAATCATTTCTGAAAGTCGTTCATGTATTTTAAGTATGGCTCTGCATCTGCTTCCATTTGTTATTTCCTCTTAAGAGATTGGGGAATTTAAATATTTTGTTCCTGCAAATATTATTAAAGATAAAATTCCAATACTGCTAGTGTTCACACAATTTTTTTTATAAGGGAAAATATCAGAACTCAGTTAATTCACAGAAAAGTAAACCATCCCAATCCACGATGTGCATGAACAGTGTTAACTTTATGAAGAATGGGAGTCTAAATATCACAAAATTTACGTGTAAAATATGTCATTTTTTTCTGTATGAAAGTCAGAATTTGCTGATTTCAGTGATTTCACCTTTGACATCTCATTAGGTGAGAAAATGCCTTTAATTTACCCCACCCCCTTTCATAATAAGGGGCACATTGAGTTGTGTGCCAAATTTCTTTGACAAGGAGAAGGGTAATTACTTAAAAAGAGCCTGGGGCAGAGATGTCAGACTCTTGCAAGCCTGATGCTATCTGGTACTCAGATTAAATCCTCTCCCATGAAACCCTGCACAAGGAGTTTTTTCGATAGTTTTCTTTCTATTGCTACTGCTCAAAGGAAGGAAGCAAATATATAAATCTCACACCCATGCTCTCAATAGAAAAACACTCTACCGCCTCTATTTCATTTCTTTCCAGAAAAGAAGGATGAGGGAAAACACTAAAAATCTAGGTTTTATGCTCTTGTGGATAGTTTTTCCCCCATTTTTTTCTTTGCAACTTCACTTTAAAAATACCTTGTGAGAAGAACTTTTCTAAGGTGTAGATCTGGGTAAAATTATCAAGGAAATTAACTATATACTTGTACTGATGGAGGCTTTTTACACTTAATTTTTTTTTCCCAGAAGATTTGGCTTAAAATATGTACTTACAAAGAGAGAAGAACATATCTTGTCATAGCGCCCGAAGAGAAAACCACGGATTCAGGCTGGTTTTTCACAGTGGAAAAAACATGAATTAACTCGCCATCACTGAAGGAGTGTAAGTTTCCTTCCTGTGTTTCAAAAAATTGATTTCTGTTTTTGAATTGTACCAAGGGAGCTCTCAATTTTCTTAGATGCTGGGCAGTTACGGAAAGACTGCACACCCCAAACAATCAGGCAGTACAGACATGAATTTGAAGAGTGGTCTTAGGAATCTGAACACCAGTATGTATCATGTTAGAACATGGTGGGGCATGTCACCGTGATCCAGATAGCTTGCTAAAGTAAAATTTTTGTTTTCATTTTAGAATGTTTTATAGGTAGATGTTTCACTCTTTTCTGCTACTTGTTTACTAGAGACGTCACTTATTAAAACTATCTTTTTCTGTCATATCATCAAAACATAATATAGCATCACTCCACGTTTACAAAAATGTGAGAGTGACCCTCTCTTCCCAGACCTTACATTTCTCTTTATTTTATATTTCTCATTTTCCATCTCAGTTAATCCATCAGAATCATATATCTGTTTCCTTCTATGCTGGTCTTTGTACTGTTGTTATGCAAAAATGCTCTCATTAAAATAATAATACTTGTTCTTGGGTTTTATTGTACCATTTTAATATGAACAAGTTACAGAATCTCATATTTTATCATTAGAATTGTTAATGTCTTTGTTAATAATGTTATGACTTCGGTATTTTATCTTTTAAAAATCTCAGGTCTAGGGGTGCCTGGGTGGCTCAGTCGGTAGAGTGTCCAACTCTTGATTTTGGCTCAGGTCATGATCCCAGGGTCTTGGGATCAAGTCCCGTGTCACAACAAGCTCCACGCTAAGATTCTCTTTCTCCCTCTGCCCTTCTCCCACCCCTCTCTCTCTTTCTCTCTAAAATAAAAACAAAACAAAACTCAGGTTTATATTCATGTAATTCTGCATGGACATGAGAGGTTTCATAAATGGTCCGTAAAATAAAATATTAGATTACTGAGACAAAGTGCTTTTTTTTTTTAAGACAGAGAGAGAGAGAAAGAGAGAGAGTAAGCAAGGGAGGGGCAGAGAGAATCTCAAGCAGGCTGACAGCACAGAGCCAGATGTGGGGCTTGATCCCACAAGCTGTGAGATCAGGACCTGAGCCAAGATCGAGAGACGGATGCTCAACCACTGACCCACCCAGGAGCCCCAGCACCATTTTTTAAGATAATGTGAATAAAACTTCTTTTCACATTCTTTATGTAAATATTCTGTGAAGATTATTCACTGAATTTTCATAATATTCATCTTCTTAAGAATCACCTATAGATATAATATTCCATTACTTTTTAGTATATATTTGATCTATTATAATAGCTTTTAGTTAATATTCCAGACACCGATAAGCTTCCCTTTGAATGAGTTCCATATCATTGTGATGTTTCCACACCATGGCAATTCCCCTGGATTGTGCCACATTGTGGGGGGGGGGCTCACTATTTCTGGCATATGAAAGTTCTGATTTTTAAAATACCTTAACTGATTCATGAAAATACCTTAAAATATTTCCTTTCTGCTATGATAAAAAGGTCACACATAGCAAATAGAATACAATATATCATTGGTATCGTATTATCTCAGGAGGGTATTGTTCATTTCTTGAGAAAACCAAAATTATCTCTAAATTAAAATCAAATCAGATGACTATTAAACCAACATGGTAAATATAAGTTGGCCAAATCTATTTGTTGAGTATGCATGTTTTATGTGCACTTAGCTCTCATTATTATTACAGGTTACCTGTGAAAAACTAGTAAATTATTTAAGAAGAAGTTTTCTTTTTCATAGCTTCAAAAAATACTATTCAGGACCTGAATAGACACTTTTCTAAAGCAGACATATAGCTGGCCAACAGATACATGAAAAGATGCTCCATATCACTAATCATCAGGAAATACCGATCAAAACTGCAGTGAAATATCACCTCACACCTGTCAGGATGGCTTTTATCGAAAAGATAAGAAATAAGTGTTAGCAGAGATGTGGAGAAAAGGTAACACTTGCACACTGTTGGTGGGAAACTGGTGCAGCCACTATGGAAAACCATATGGTTCCTCAAAAAATTAAAAATGGAACTATTATGTGATCCAGCAACTCCTCTCCTGGGTATTTATCCAAAGAAAACAAAAACACCCATTCAAGGAGATATATGCTCCCCTCTGTTCATTGCAGCATTATTCACAATAGCTAAGATGTGGAAGCAACTTGTGTCCATTTATGGATTAATGGATAAAGATGTGGTATATACACAGTGGAATACTTTTCAGCCATAGAAAAGAATGAAATCCTGCCATTTGTGGGAAGGGCATTATGGGCATTATGCTGAAGGGCATTATGCTAAGCGAAATAAGTCAACAGAGAAAGACAAATACTGTATGATCTCAGATGTGTGATCTAAACAACAACAACAAAAATGAAAAGCCAAGCTCATGGATACAGAGAACAAATTCATGGTTGCCAGAGGTAGGAGTGGGTGATGGGTGAAATGGATGAAGGGGGTCAAGAGGTATAAACTTCCAGTTACACAATAAATAAGTCATGGTGAGGTAATGTGCACAATGGTGACAATGGTTAATAATGCCGTATCCTATATTTGAAAATTGCCAAGAATAAATCTTAAAAGTTGTCATCACAAGTAAAAAAGTTTTGTAACTGTATATGGTACTGGATGTTAACTAGACTTATTGCGCTGCTCGTTTCACAATATATACAAATACTTAATCGTGTTGTACACCTGAAACGAGTACAACGTTCTATGTCAATTATGTTTCAATTTGAAAAACTAATAATTACCTGATTAGGAAAATTGAACATAAAAAGAATTAGTGAAGCCATTATATCATTTGGTAAATTTTGAGTAAGAGCATTTGAAGCTAATGAACTCTTATACAAGTTGGCATCAGTGTATTAGTTAGGGCGGAAGCACATTAAGGCACTACCAGGGGAAGATGTAAAAGGAATCTTAACAAGTCCTTTCTGTAAGTACAAAAGTCAATCATCCCAACTCTTTTGAGTATTCACCATTTTGAACATTTTTTGGAAGAGTTAGTGTTTGAGGGACCTCTTTGTTCAGAAATTTAGATGCCATAATGGTGAAGAGTGAATTTGTTCTCTTCTACAAACAATAAGAAAAACACTCTAACTATAAAGACTGTTCTTTACAAAGATGTCCAAATTGGTTTGAAAGAATTTGAAAATCCCCTGGCTTCATTAAATGTTCATGATGCCTTGGTGTAATGAGCTGCATTAGTATTCACCTATGCAGATAAATATATATGCATACAAACTTTGCTTTCTATTTACATTAGATTTTAGTCTAAAATCATTACTTTTGTTGTTGATAGAATTGCAAGCATATAAAACTGTAGAAACCCCATTCCCAATGAAAAGGTTCCTGATTTTCATTAAAACATTTCATGGACTATTAAAAACTGGGGACATCACAGGTCTGAAACCAATTTTTATTGTTTTTTTAATATTCGGGATTAGCCAGTCAACTAGACCCTCTTTCTCTCCATTTGGATGAGAAATTTTGCCAAAGCTAGCAAGAATAACTGATGGGGAACAACTTTCTTGGGAAGGATCTCCTAGGGGAATGGTTTCCAGATCTCAGCAAGTCCTGTTGATGAAGGAACCTCATGGGATTTTATCTGTCCTTCATCCCTTCCAAAGTTTCTGTTAGCTGAAATCAGTGCTCTAAATATCTTAATCATCCAGAAGGGGAAAAAGAAAGAATATGAATGGCAATATTGGGATTGACTTTCCTTTAGATATTTTAATTCTGTAATAAATTATTTTAGTTCAAGTTGACTCTTGACTTAAGACTATCACAGCTCTGGCTGACTTATTTCACTTAGCATAATACACTCTAAGTCCCATCCACGTTGTTGGAAATGGCAAGGCAGTCAGAGAAAGACAAGTATCATATTATTTTACTCATATGTGGAATTTAAGAAACAAAATGGATGCATATAGAGGAAGGGAAGGAAAAATCAAATAAGATAAAAACAGAGAGGGAGGCAAACCATAAGAGACTCTTAAATATAGAGAACGAACTAAGGGTTGATGGAGGGGGGTGGGTGGGGAATGGGCTGATGGGTGATGGGCATTTAGGAGGGGGCACTTGTGATGAGCACTGGGTGTTGTACGTGATGGATCACTGAATTCTACTCCTGAAACCAATACTACACTCTATGTTAACTAACCTAAATTAGAAAAAAAAAAAAAAAAAGGAATATCACAGCTCTGGAACACTTGGCTAACTCAGTAGAGCATGTGACTCTTAATCTCCAGATCATGAATTCAAACCTCCTTTTGGGAAAAAGCTTACTTAAAAAAATAATAAACTCACAGTTATGTATACAGGTGCACAAGTTCTTCCTGTGACAAATATCATTTTACAAATAAGCACGCTTTGGTTTCAATAAAATGTGAACAAATATTTATTTATTTATTTATATAATTAAATGAAAAAAAAATCAATAGTAACTCTAAAGTAAGGTATTTGAAAATTACAATCAGCAGAGGCAAAGAATTTCTTATTTCTTTCCTCCAGGAAGCACTCCAAAAATACTTATTCATCTGGAGTGACATTACCCATCTGAAGTATTGTCCCCATTAAACTGGCCACCTTTGAACCCTGTGTTTTTAAACCAATGCTTAAAACCTCTTTATCCATTTTCTGTGAAAATCATGTCTAAAGCCTAAAGTACTTAAGATGGGTGAAGTTTTGCTCTTTAAGTGCAGGATTCAATTTGGAGGGAGTGTTTTTTCAGAGAGAAGTTTGTGAAGCCCCATAGGGCAGTAGCCACTCACACAACAGGTAAACCCTGGAAACAAATCTATGGTTTTGGAGCTTTGTTTAAAAAAAAAAATGGGTGTCTGACTGACTCAGGCATCTGACTCTTGATTTTGGCCCAGGTCATGATCTCATGGTTCATGAGTTTGAGCCCCACATCGGGGTCTGCACCGACAGTGCGGAGCCGGCTTAGGATTGTCCCTCTCTCTCTCTGTCTCTCTCTCTCTCCCCCCTCCCCCTTCCCCTGCTTGTGCGCTATCTCTCTCTCTCTTAAAATAAATAAACTTTAAAAAAGGCAAACCAAAGCTAAATAAATAAATAAACAAATAAACAAACAAGCAAACAAATAAATAAATAAGACAAGGAGTACAGAATTGTGGACTCACTATTTGGATGCTGGAGAAAAACCCAACGTCAAGAGAGATATCAGACTGGTCTGGAAATATGCGGGAATAGAGTCCAAAAGAACTGAAATTAGTGCCAGTGGGGTTGCCTGTCAGCAGAAAACATTTTGCAAAGTTCAGGCTGCTTTTCAAGTCCTTTAGCCATGCCACTTATCATTGCATCATATAAATTGTTATACTAAATATAACTGGACAATATCTTATTTAACCTGTTGCCTCTGGAGTACCACTTTTTTTCAATCTTAGCACATCTTTGATTTTCTAAACGCAAACAAAGTTAAATGTTGTGATCCAAGCAGCAAATCACTACATAAAAACTAGCTCAGACATGCAGGGTGATTTTTTTTATTTTTTTATTTTTTTTAATTTATTTATTTATTTTTTTCAACGTTTATTTATTTTTGGGACAGAGAGAGACAGAGCATGAACGGGTGAGGGGCAGAGAGAGAGAGGGAGACACAGAATCGGAAACAGGCTCCAGGCTCCAAGCCGTCAGCCCAGAGCCTGACGCGGGGCTCGAACTCACGGACCGCGAGATCGTGACCTGGCTGAAGTCGGACGCTTAACTGACTGCGCCACCCAGGCGCCCCATAGGGTGATTTTTTTTAAACAGACATTGTCGAATTCCAAGAACACGGAATCGCACAAACTTTGATGTCAAATTCATCTGTATTTACGCTTCGGCTTCATAATGTCTTGCATGGAAGTTTCATACATCATTTGTTAAGATTTACACTCAGGTACCTTCTATTTCATGTTGCTCTAGGGATGACCATTTTAGTTCATTAAACAAATTTTCTAATTGTTACAATTGACTCCTCAAAAGCTACCTGTTGTTACATATTCACTTTATAGCCAGCTGGCATTGTTGAAATGTACAATTGGTTCCCTTTGCCTCTAATACTCTCCTAAATGAATGTGTTTTCTCTTACCAGCGATGGTTTTTTCCTTCCGGTCTCAAATATTTTATCATTTAAAAAATTTTATTGTACAGGAGGACAGTCTTTATTGTCTTTTCATGTTCATACTATTTACCAGAGAGGTCACCTTTGTTTTGTTCCTGACTTTAAAAATAAATGCTTCAAACATTTTCCCATTAATTTTGGTGTTGGCTATAGATTTTTAATGAATACACTTATAATTATAAGAAGTTTCCTAGTTTCTTACTTTGCACCTTCTTATAAATGTGTGTTGAGTGTTTGCAAGTAATTTCCCCACCTCTTATGGGGGTTTTATTATGATTATTTTCATGTGTTTTTTCTATTTAATGTGTTATTATGATGAATTGCATTGATAGATTGTTAAATGTTTAGCTACTTCTGCCTTCCCAGAATAAACTTTAACTCGTTCAGATAATTTTTAAAAGTACATTGTCAAATTTACCTTCCTGATTTTAGTTTATATATATTTTAATACATGTGTATATATAAATCTGACTATAACATGTGAATTTATGTTTGTTTTTCTTATGGGAAAATTTTTTATTAGTTATCTTCTGTTCTCTCTTATTGCTTGATTTCAACAAAATAGCCATTAGACTTTTGTATTGTTTTTACTGAAAAAAATTTTTTTCTACCACTTTCTGTTTTAATCTTTACTAATTCATTCCTTGTGTTTCTTTTGGGTTTTAGTTGTAGTAATAACTTAAATGCTTAACTTATTTTAATTCACTTTTACCAACAAATGAATTCATTTTTGACCCTCGAATACTTCTCTGACCACAGCTTTGCTGATAGTCCGTAATTTCTAAGAGGAAATGTCTCATCATTAAATGTGGCTTGCCCCTTTGGCCTTAGAGGTCATTCATCATCATTTAAAAAAAAATCTCTAAGTGGCACAGTAATTAATTTTTCACATTTTTAAGTTTCCTGTTTTATTGAAGAATACAACGAAGTTTTGTTTTTGACACAATAAATGGTAAGCTTTTAAAATGTTTCATGGCCGGAGCACCTAGGTGGCTTAGTTGGTTAAGCCTCTGGCTTCAGCTCAGGTCAGCATCTCATGGCTTGTGAGTTCGAGCCCCACATCAGGCTCTGGGCTGATAGCTTGGAGCTTGGAACCCTCTTCCGATTCTGTGTCTCCCTCTCTCTCTCTCTGCCCCTCCCCTGCCCATGCTCTGTCTCTCTGTCTCAAAAATAAATAAACATTAAATTTTTTTAAAAACATTTCATGGGTAATTGCTAGGAAGTGATACAGATGAATGTAAATCAAGTAGTTAATATATATACATCAATTCGCTCGCCTTATTAATTACTTTATATGGGATGTTTTTTCCATAATCTGGGCTAATAAAATGATATAAAAAGTGTCTTGCTTCTTTATGTTACCTACTTCTTGTGCTTCCTAAAGTTTCTACTTTGTGAAAACTTTTACCTAATTTTATCTAATTTTAATAGATAATACTCATTACTGTTTGGTTTTCATTATAGATCATCTTATTTATGATTAAAAAGTTTATTTCCATGTTTTGTTTAATTCCTTTGTCCTGCATATAACCTCAGCTAATATTAATGTACTCACCCCACTCTCTCAGGAAAAGAAGGTACTATACAGAAAATATTATACCCAGCTACCCCTCATAACCTGAAGACACTTCAGCAAATCACTTTAGGGTATTTGACTGTAGTCTAGAAACAGGAGAGGTCTTTTTGACTGCCTGTGTGTGGGATTATTTTTTAATGTTTTTTTTCCCTTTATTTTAGAGAGAGAGAGAGATTATATGTGTGTGTGTGTGTGTGAGAGAGAGAGAGAGAGCAGGAGAGAGGCAGAGAGAGGAGAGAGAGGATCTCAAGCAGGCTCTATACCGTCAACACAGAGCATGATGTGAGGCTCGAACTCATGAACCGTGAGATTATATGACCTGAGCTGAAACCAAGAGTCAGGCGCTTAACTGACTGAGCCGCCCCTTGACTGCCTGTATTTTAAAAATAATTCAAAAACCTTGAATTAATAAACTGTTTTAAAAACCATATTGTAAATGTTACATGGATAAACTTGGAATAATAAATACTTCATTGCAGAAGCCAAAGTAAAGATATATTATCAAAATTATTTCAAATATTTTCAAAATTATTTGAGACTCAGAATAAACTGTAGTAATAAAATAGACTGTAACCGGGGCACCTGGGTGGCTCAGTCGGTTAAGCGTCAGACTTGGGCTCAGGTCATGATCTCACAACTCATGAGTTCAAGCCCCTCATTGGGCTCTGTGCTGACAGCTGGGAGCCTGGAGCCTGCTTAGGATTCTGTGTCTCCCTCTCTCTCTGCCCCTCCCCCGCTCATGCTCTGTCTCTCTCTCTCTCTCTCTACTTCAAAAATAAATAAAAACATTTAAAAAAATAGACTGTAACAGTAAATTCATAACAAGTTATAACAACCTATACTGAAAGGCGATTCTCATCTCTGTCTCTACTAACCTAAGAAAATGTCATGTATACACTTCAAAATAAGGTCAGCGATTTACTAATTTGCATACTATCAAATGTATTGCTGAATCACTAACTAGGAATACATTTCATCATTTTTGGTGTTTTTTTTTTTTTATTTTAAAGCAACAGCTTTCGATTTACTATGTATAGTTGAAAATTCATAAGTGGACTTTCAGTCAAATATTATGTCATTTAATTAATATCTTCCAGGTTTTCTTTCATGTTACTTTATTTATTTATTTATTTTTATTATTTATTTATTTATTTTTAATTTTTTTTTTTCAACGTTTATTTATTTTTGGGACAGAGAGAGACAGAGCGTGAACAGGAGAGGGGCAGAGAGAGAGGGAGACACAGAATCGGAAACAGGCTCCAGGCTCTGAGCCATCAGCCCAGAGCCTGACGCGGGGCTCGAACTCACAGACTGCGAGATCGTGACCTGGCTGAAGTCGGACGCTTAACCGACTGCGCCACCCAGGCGCCCCTCTTTCATGTTACTTTAAACTGCAAATTTAGCCAGCGTGTAAATAATTAGTATTTGTATAATTTACACATGTGAATATAAATTTATAAAAATAATCCCTATTATATTATTTTGCATATCAAATTGGCTTTAATTTATAATCATGTATTGGCTTCCAGGAATGTATAATTCTCATTTTGCAATTGTGAAAATCATGGTGCATTTTATTTACTTTCCAGGAAACTACAGTAGAGCCTGATATCAGTCATGTTCAATAGTATTCATAGTGAAGTCACTTTCCTATTTTGATAACTGCAAATCTGTGGAAAAAACATGAGAGGTCATGCCTTCTATTAGAAGAAAATAATAATAATAATTATAATTCTGGTGAACTTCTATAATGTTTCATTTTTATATCTGAAGATAAAGTGACAACGCAAGGTTATCTCTTTCAAATAAGTTTAAGTTCCTCCATATATTCTAAATATTTAGAAGGAAGTGGAAAAAGCCTGTTACATTTTAATTTTATGTAGGTTGCATTATCGTTACTTATGTTGAATTGCAGTTATATGTATTCAGGTCCAATTTCAGAATTAAACAGTAAGGAACAGGTGTAGGTCTTCTGTCTCCTTACAGATAATCAGTTCCTAGATTGAGTGTTAGTATTTCACATATACATTTATTTTTCTGCATATTTTAAAGCTTTATAAAGGATTTTTCTGCATTGGATCCTCTTTTCCTCTCAAATTGTATTTATTAGCGTGAGTGCATGTGGCTGCAATGTATTAACTTATAGTGTACGTTATTATTTTGCAAGAATATATCACATTTTATTACCTATTCACCTGCTGATGAGCATTAATACTGTTTCTAGTATTTTCCGAAGACAACCAAAGCTGTTATGAGCATTTGTAAATGTCACTTGATCATGTGACCGAGTTAACGTGTAGGAGCATTTTGAAATTTCTAGATACTGTCAAACTGGCCCTCAAAAATCACCTACCAAATAAGTTCCTAATAGTGGACACAGAGATCTGAATACTCACATCCTCACTAACACATGGTATCTTGGACTTGATCTTTGCTGATCTTTTTAGCATTAAATTATAATTTTCTCTAGTTATGATTTGGTTACGGAACTTTTCCAAATGTTTAACAGTCATTTGGATTTCCTCTCTGTGAACTGCTTGATGACCTATTTTGTCTATTGTTTTTTCTATTAGATTGATTGTTTACTGTTTTATTTTTAGGAGCTCTTTATTATTTTCAGAAATAATTTTTGTTGTTGTTGAGGTAAGCATCTTCATCTGAAAGTTCCCTTTTTGAAAGGGGACTTTGGCTGTCTCCATTTTGACCTCGAACTTCCTAGTTGGGTTCCTTCCCGCTGGTCTCAGAGCTCAGGCAGAAGACCCTGAGGGCAAAGCATCCCCTGCTGGGAACCAAAACTACCCGAGCTGGCCAGGCCTGCTCAGTGACGGACTCCAACCTAATGATGGATTTGACCTTCCCTGCCTGCCTGCGGATACCCACCCACCTTCGCCCCACATGTTCCTTATACAACCTGCAAGTAATTTCAGCACTTGGGAGATGGTCTTTGAGACCCTAGTCCCCTGTCTTCCCGGTGTTGGTGTCAGCCTCTCGGAAATAAATTCCTTTCATGTTCCACCACCTCCCATGTCTCTGCGCTTGGATTCTGTCAGCGGAGAGTGGCCGAACCTGGTCTATTTGGAGGACCTGGCGCCCCGTGTGCTGGCTACGTTTTTATATTTTTAAAGGCTGTCTTTTAGGTAAATATCTTTTTAAAAAATTTTTAACGTTTATTCATTTTTGAGACGAGAGAGAGGGGGAGAGAGAGAGAGAGAGAGCACAAGCAGGGGAGGGGGAGGGAGAGAGGGAGACACAGAATCTGAAGCAGGCTCCAGGCTCTGAGCTGTCAGCACAGAGCCCAGCGCTACCGCAGGCTCGAACCCACCAACAGTGAGATTATGACGTAAACCTAAATCGGATGCTTAACCGACTGAGCCACCCAGCTGTGCCTATGCAAAGATGTTTTTAATTTTACTATTATTGTTATATTTTGCCTGTGTCTTCTTTAAAAACTCACTTCCTATCTAAAGGCCATAAAAATATCCAGATCCTCCCATTTTTTTTAGAAGTTGATTATAATGATGAAACGATTTGTGCTTGGCTGATATCTTGACAAATGTTAGCATTCCAATCTATGCAGACGGCAGTCTTTCAATTTAGTACTTTTGAAATGTCTGACTTATCTCCATAAAATGTATGCAAACGTTTTGTTATGTTTATTCCTAGTTATTTTATATTTTATTGCTGTGGTAAGTGGCATTTAAAAATTATTTTTATATTTGTTCTAAAAAATTAAATTATTTTTATGCTTTTCTAAATTTTCTTCCAGGTCATGAATCTGCTATTACTTTTAGCATATTTATCTTTTAAACAACAACTTTGCTCAATTATCTTATTAATTAGTTTTAGAAATTCTTGCATTTTTATGTCCAGTTTTATAGTCACGCATCTGCAAATAAGGATGATTTGTTACTCCAGATTCGTTTGTCCTACTTCTACTTCCTTTCCCCCCTACTTTTACTTCTTAGGATCTTAAGAGCAGTCCTGAACAGCAGTGCTGATAATGGGTACTTTCAGTGTTGTGGTAGCAGAAACCAGAAATAGAGGGGAGATTATGGGAGCAGAGACAAGGGCCCTTTGAATTAAAGGGTCAGAGCAAGTGGGACCTAATGAAGGCAGGCTGTTGGACTCCTTGGATTCTACGAGACGGGACGTATCTACTTGGTTGTGAAACGCAGTACTCCTCCAGAGAATGAAGAGTAGTACCTAAAGTTGGTTTGCGGACACTCAGGCGTGGGGAGGGCTGGTTCCTCCTTGGTTTCAAAGCCTCTCTGGTTTTGGGCTTCAGACACGGGGAGGCACCTTGCTGAGCTGAAGGGACTGAGCCTGTGTAGAGTCCGGGGGTAGTGGCTGTACCCCAGGAGGCACAGCCCTGAACCAGTGAGGTTTATTCTGGAGACTTAAGATCTAATGGAGATTGCCTTGGTAGATTTTGGACTTGCTTCGTACCCACAGCACCTTCCTTCTTTCCTCCATCTCTCTTTCGGAGTGGGAATTTTGGAATGGAGTGGAATAGACATTCCCACCGTGGTGTTTTGGAAGCACATAACTTGTCTGTTTTCATAGGTTCGCAGCTAGGTAGTAGTTTTGCCTCAGGATGAATAATATGTGGGGTCTCACCCATGCCTGATTCAGATGATAGTTATTTATTTGTTTGTTTGTTTGTTTGTTTTTAAGTAGGCTCCATGCCCAAGGTTGGCCTCGAACTTACCACCCCAAGATCAAGAATCACACACCCTATGGACCGAACCAAGGCATCCCTACCTTTGATGATAATCAGACAAGACTTTGGACTCTCATCCTTTGAGTTGATGCTGGAATGACTTACATGTCATAGCAAACATTTGCTCAATTTTTCACAACTCCACTAAGATAATATTTTTTTAATGTTTATTTATTTATTTTTGAGAGAGAGAGAGACAGAGAGAGACAAAGAGAAAGAGAGAGCAGGGCTGGGGCAGGGAGAGAGGGAGACAGAGAATCCCAAGCAGGCTCCATGCTATCAGCACAGAGCCTGACTGGGGCTCGAACTCATGAACCATGAGATCATGACCTGAGCTGAAATCAAAAGTCAGATACTTAACCGACTGAGCCACCCAGTGCCCAAGATAGTAACTTTTAAACATTTTTCATTTTTATTTTTGAAAGCATTTTCCATATATACTCCAGATGTGAAGCTCAAAACTTCATCTGAAGTGTTGGTAGGGGGATATCTGATTCTCTTCTTTATTGTTTCTACTGATCCTCCTTAATGGCTTATTGAATTTTGCTTTTATAATTTGTTGTTGTTGTTGTTGTTGTGATCTTGTGTTCAGTGGAGTTTTATCAATGGGAACCCCTTATGGCCACGTTTGAATATGTTTCTCCAGGAGGCATGTTTGGCTCTTTAAGCCCCAGGGGTGTTGCAACCTGCATCAGGTGTTGAAATTGATGTGAGAGAGTGCATGTGGCAAGGAAGTCTCAAAGAAGACTCTATTTTGTTTTTCTCCCTAGGGGAAAAAAAATGTCTTATTTCCCTTTCTGGAAAGTTGACTTCTTTTTCTTTCTACAACCCATCCTTTCACTGAGGGTACAGTTCTTAAAGAGACCAATTTTTGTGGGGTTCCAGTTCCAAGCCCTCATTTTGGATGTCCAAAAATATGTTACCTACATTCTGGGGCAACTGAGTTCCTGAGTTCTAGACTGTTAATTATGATGTCACAGAATGGCTGCAGTAATATCACCCTCAAGTTTCCACTTGTTTCTAATTCCTATGCATTTTTGGCACATGATAGTTCCTTTCTCTCTTTCTTTCTTTCTTTCTTTCTTAACTTAAAGAACAATGGACCTTTATTTTTTTTTAATGTTTAGTTTTGAGAGAGAGAGAGACAGAGAGAGAGAGAGACAGAGAGAGAGAGAGAGAGAGAGATGGAGAGAGAGAGAGAGACAGAGCATGAGCAGGGAAAGGGCAGAGAGAGAGAGAGAGGGAGACACAGAATCCAGCAGGCTCCAGGCTCTGAACTGTCAGCACAGAGCCTGACGCAGGGCTCGAATTCATGAACCGCGAGATCATGACCTGAGCAGAAGTCGGACACTTAACCGACTGAACCACCCAGGCGTTCCATGATGACTTCTTCTACTTCCTTTGCTCTGCTGTTAAAATCATGTTTGAATACATCCAGTGTTTGGGGACAGGATTTTCTGGATATGCCACCTGACAGACACATTGCTAGAAATAGGAGCTCTACATTACATTTATGTAAGAGGCACATTTCACATTAGAATACTAGAGCCTATTGGAGCACCTGGGTGGCTCAGTCGGTTGAGCATCCGACTTTGGCTCAGGTCATGATCTCCTGGTTTGTGGGTTCGAGCCTGGCGTCGGGCTCTGTGCTGATGGCTCAGAGTCTGGAGCCTGCTTGGGATTCTGTGTCTCCCTCTCTCTCTGCCCCTCCCCAGCTCAGGCTCTGTCTCTCTCTCTCTCTCTCTGTCAAAAATAAATAAACATTAATTTTTTTTTTTTTAAAAAAAGGGGCACCTGGGTGGCTCAGTTGATGGAGCATCTGACTTCAGCTCAGGTCATGATCTCACAGTCTGTGGGTTCGAATCCCATGTTGGGCTCTGTGCTGACAGCTCGGAGCCTGGAGCCTGCTTTGGATTCTGTGTCTCCCTCTCTCTCTGCCCCTCTCCTGCTCATGTTCTGTCTCTCTCTGTCTCTCAAAAATAAATAAAAATGTTAAAAAAAAAAGTTATCCTAGAACACTAGAGTCTATTAAAATGAAAACCTAGCTTTAGGGGCACCTGGCTGACGCAGTTGGTAGACATGTGACTTGATTTCGGAGTTGTAAATTCGAGCCCCGCTTTGGGTGCAGAGATTGCTTAAAAAAATTAAAAGCTAGTGTGAAATCAACATAATATGAGAAAAGTACTTTGCAATGAATTTTCTGTTTTTACCTAGAAATATTTTTCTTTGAGGTGCGTGGGTATCTGTCTTGTGCCACTTCATTATTCCTTATATATTAGCTACCAAATAAATCTTGGAAACAATATTATCCTTAGAACAAAGTAATAGATACTCATTGCATACATTTTGGAAGTTAAAGAAATAATTTTATAAGTGAATTTTAAAAATACCTGTAAATTGTTTAGCTTTGCTTTCTGTTTTGACTCCTTTGCCAAGTGTTTTATTTTTAGTATCTATGTATTTTTATACTATTAAATTCAATGAATCCTTTTATTAATTAATTGAATCTGTCCCTTAGTTTTAAGAATATTTTATGAATGAAAGAAAAACGTAAATGCAAGTAAATTTTAAAGTTCTACACGGTCTTACACATTCATCCCAGGTGGACGTAAGCAGTCTATCAGAGTGAAGTCTAGGCTGAGATCCTCCAGAAGAAGGAATAGTTTCAGACCTATTTTTTTGTTTGTTATTGCAGCACTGCTGAAAATAGTTTTTTTTTTTTTAACATATACCATCCCACACTTCTGTCTGTAGCTATATCCACTAGACACAGTTTCAGATTTCAATGTTTGGCATTATAAAATGTGCTTGTGTTTATTTTTATAAAACCCTCATCAAAATACCATATATAGGAATATAAAGCTATGTAAGGCATGGTGCTTATCATTATTAATTTAAAAAGCAAAACCTGTATTTTAGAATTAATGTCAATAGATAGCTAAAGTACAGCGTTTCTCCAGTTTTTTTTAATTATTGTATGGATTTTCGCACCAAATGCCTCTATTACAACCATGTCTAAACACACATGATATTTAACAATTGTTTTAGCCTGACTGAGCCTGAAAGAAGAAAAATAGCTTAAAAGGAAGTTATCTAAATAAGACTTCCTTTCAGCAGCACACGGCGTGTCTTCTATCACACTTTTAATGTCAGATGGTTTGAAATGCCCCAAATACATTTCTTCATTCCTTGTGCTTTACCTGGATATGAAGATTGAACTCAATGAGAGGGCTCATTAGTCTCTTTTCTCTGACAAACAGGAGCAAGTAATTGACGCCCAAGTGGGGGTGGGGAACGGAAGAAGTTTCAGGAGAAGTGCTTTCCCAGGGGTGGACCCACTGCCTGGGCAGGAGGAGAGCCCGAGCCGAGCTGGTCCTGACCTTGTCCAGGCCAGCACAAGAGAGCCTCCAAGAAGACAAGAGAGAAGGGGCATCTGCCCTGTTCAGGCACTGCCTGGGCGTGTACCTGCCTCTGCCCCTCGCCCCTCACCCCTCCTCTTTCCTTTCTGGCCGCTCCTGCAAAGAAGGCACTGGCCCTGTAGGGGACCGAGGAGGAAAGGAAAATGGGCAGCTTTGCAGTTCTGGCGAGGGGAAGGGTGTTGGCTCTTCCCCCTTGGCCGCATCTCTCCCATCCAACTGCAGACAGAGGAGAGACGGAGCTGCAAATGGAAAAATTGGGGAATTGGCTCCGTAGGACTTTGGAGTGGGGATTTTAACTCAGAAACAACAGTGAGGTTTGTCTGCAAATGACCCGGGGCCTTTTCATTATCTGTGAGTGGAGTAGTTATGAAGACCTGTTTGAGTTTTTAATCAAAGATTGGAGAAGACAGCCTACATTATAAGTTAAAGGAACAATAAGAAGAAGAAAATGTTATTGATGGCACACTATTGAGTAAAGCTTTTTCAATAAATACTTAATAAACTTCTCTGCCTTTAACTTGAAGATCCAGGAGATCAGCCATACAGATCTTTCTCATTAAAGTATAAAAGGAAACCTCTGCATGATGTTATACGAAGTATCATAGATGATTTATTCAACAATTGTTGTTAGCTTTTGCTAGACAAGCAAATGCTACAGTTGACTGATTCATTCATTCATCAAAAGGACGTGCCAGGCTCTTCTAGGACCTTGGCAGGGAATAAACAGAATCCGTCTGCTCAGAATTTCTGCTCTCAGGAAATAAACACCCATAGGGTTACTGTTGAGAGTGGACAAGTAAGTTCCTGGCAGGGAAATTGTTGAAAGAAAGAGTATGTGCTGTTAAAATTCTGTTAGATGATGTTAAATTGTCCTCCAAAATGGTCACCCCGTTGACAAATTAATCAGGCATTCGAGGGATGCCAGCACCTCAAACATGCTGTGATTTATCATCTTTTTTTAATCTTGGCCTGTTCGATTCCTAAAAGCAGTGTCTTGATACTATTTTCATTTATTAACTCTGAGTGAATTTGGACCTATTTCGTGAATTGATTTGCCATTGAATTCTTCTATGATCTACCTATGCATAGCCTGTCGTCATATTTTTATCTCCTATCGGGCTGCTAATATATTTTTTTCTTGTAGTCTTTCATTTCTTCTTATTTTTTTCCATATTTGCTGGTTTTGTGTTTAATTTTCTGTCCTGCTCTGAAAGGCCCTCCGCTTCACATTTATGAATCCTTTTTGTAATTATAGTTAATTTTGTATGTTTAAATCCTGCAGTAACCAATCTTTTTTTGTCCTTTCTAAACAGCAAGTGCATTTTCTAAACACATGAAATAATCATTGCCCCACTGATTTGAATAGCATTGTCCTCATATTCTCAATTTCCGTTAGTGTTTAAGTTTGTATCCATTTCGTTGTTCTGCTCACTCCTTACTCCAGCTCCAAATGTATTTGTTGTAGCCTCATCGTGCATTTCTTTTTTGAAATAAGGCCATTTTCAAACTTTATTTTGAAATAATTTCACACTTACAAAAAAGTTATAAAGACTTTCCCTATACCCTTTGCCCAATTTTCCCAAATGTGAAAATTTCCCAAACGTGAAAATGTCCCAAATGTTAAAACCTTACCTAACCTTTGTACAATTACTAAAACTGGGACATTAACACTCACACTAGTGCTTCTAATTCATCTGTAGACTTTATTTAAATTTGAACCATTGATCTGCTTACACCCATTCACTAGTCCAGGTTCTTTTTTTTTTCTTTTTTTCTTTTAATGTTTTTTATTTCTGAAGGAGAGAGAGACAGAGCATGAGCGGGGGAGGGGCAGAGAGAGAGGGAGACAGAATCCCAAGCAGCTCTGGGCTCTGAGCTGTCAGCACAGAGCCCAGCAAAAGTCTCGAACCCACGGACTGAGATCATGACCTGTGCTGAAGTCGGACGCTTAACTGACTGAGCCACCCAGGCGCCCCTCACTGGTCCAGATTCTTATCGTGGATCCTGCCTGGAACTTCCTAGTCCTGTCTCCTTAGTGTCTCTCAAAGTCAACTATTCTTTTCTTTTTTTGTCTTTCTCCATTCTGACATGTTTGTAGAGTATTGGTTCATTGTAGGATGTCTCTAAATTCCTAGTCGTCTGAATCTTTTTTGTAATTAAATCCAGATTATGCATTGTGACATGAATGCCACAGAATGATGTGTACCCTTTCAGGGTATGATATAGGGAGAACACGAGGTCACTGTCTTATTACTGATTACCTTTTATCAGCTGGTGGTGTCTATCAAGTTCAACCACTGTAACAAAATTGTTTTCTCTTTCTAATTAGTGAAGATCTGTGAGGCAATACTTTGAGGCTATGTAAATATCGCGACTCTCCTAATACTTGAGCTCTTCCTAATGTTAGCATCCGCTGTTGCCTGTAATAATTATTTGTCAAGTGACAGTATTTTTTAAAGAAATAAATTAAAATTAATTAAAGATTAATTAGATTAAAGTAATTAAATTAATTAATTAAATTTAATTAAATTAATACATGTAAATTATTTTTAAGTAATTTCTATACCCAATGTGGGGTTCAAACTCACTACCCTAGATCAAGAGTCACATGCACCACTGACTGACCCAGTCAGGCGCCCCGTCAAATGGCAGTAGGTTCATCAGAACTGTGTGAAACGTAGAAAATACTAACGCCTTTATTATGTTGAAACATCCAATCCAAGAGCTACCCACACTCTTCTAAAATCAACTTTATGCTTGTTCATACACGTCAGAGTTTTCCTTACACATGAAAACCTTGCTTTGTGAGCATAATTTGTTCAGGAAACACGCTTGTAATCCAAAGCACTTGTATATCAAAGCAAATTTCCCCATGAAAAATAATGGAAACTCAGATGATTCACCCCACAACCCAAAAATATTCATATAAAAATGATTATAATATTGTAATATAGTATAAAATAATAAAGAAAATAGAAAATATAAAGAAAAATCAACAACTTAACCTGCACTTACCTTTGAAAACCTTCACGGCTGGTGTGAGACACAAGAGAGGAGGGCTACCGTGTAGGACGACTTTCACTATCACTAACGGAATCACTGCTTTCTCTTGGCTCAGTGGAATCTTTTTCTTTTTGTGCAATTTTAACAAAGAACCTATCCAATGACACTTTGGTCTCCTCTTGAGGATTTCGCAGAAATGTGACATTCCATTTTCGTTAAACAGATTCATCACTCGCACCAACTTAGCCTTATTCAGGTGGTGCTTTTCTGCAAAATTTTACGCTGTTTCCCACGTTTTACACAGCTCCCTCATTTCATTTAAAGTAAGGGGTTCCTCTGCCTTCTTCTCCTCCTCCTCTGCAGAGGCAATGCAGATGTTAGACTTCTTATAAAATCTTGCAATTCAGCCACTCGTATACTGGTTCGTACTTGTCCATGGTTTCCTTTTCTGCATGGGGGCCGTTGTAGATGCTCCCACAGATGGACGTTGACTATGGTACAGTATTAATAAACTCTCGTCATACGTCCTGCTGCCAATAAGGCAGCAGAGGAAAGGGCCCATATATGTAGGCAGCAGGCAGCCTGACCTAGAATGAAGCAAAGCGTTCCTGAGCTTACTCTCGTATGGAAAAGCAAAGGATTGCCCATAGGTGCTTGGAAGTGGCAAAAAGTACACTAGAGCCAGTGGTGGACAGCTTCCAATGCTCTGAGAAATCACTGATTTCTGCCCAATACTGCAGCCTGAGACTGAGCACCCAAGCATGGGAGGTGATCATCCACAACCCCACAGCACGCTCATGCGCGTGCATGCATGCGTGAGAAGAACCTTTGGGTCAGTTGTGATCGTGTGATGTTCGGCATCACATATGAGTCATACTGCAAGACATTGCTCGTTTATCAAGTTAAAATTGACCAGAAATGTTTGCTTATCTTGTGGGACAGTTGCAGAACAAGTTACTTGCAATCCAAGGTTTTACTGTGTATATTTTGCACATTTCTTCTTAACTTTGATACTCCTTTTTGATTTTGTAAATGGGGTTAACTCTACTCTTACATCTCCTAACCATTTATTTTTGTACCTATGAATTCTAGCAGTTTCTATTATGTTAACTTTTCTAAACCGTTACCTTATTAACTTCTTTTTTATTCAGTTTGATCTTTTCTTCTCTAGAGTTGTCTTCTCTTGAGTTTTAACTCTAAAACAGTAAAGAGAAGTAGTTTTATTTCTCTATTGTTGATTCTTATGCTTCTAATGGATTTCTCTTGTCTGTGATGGTTAATATCTTCAGCAAACTGTCTAATAGTAGTAGCGATAATGAGCACTCTTGCCTTGGTTTTGAACTTAGTGGAAGTGCCTCTTCTGTTTCCCTGTTGAGTAAGATAATGGTCTTTTGTACCTCCTTCTAAACTATTTTGTTTTAGGTGTGTCTCTTGCATATAGCATGCATAGTTGGGTCTTCCTTTTTAAGCAAAATTGAACATTTTTTTCTTTTAATAGATGAATTAACCCCTTTTATATTTATTTATATGATGTCTATATATGATCTCAACTGTGTCGTATTTTATGATTGTATGTTGTGATATAATGATTTATAAGAAACATATATTAGGGGTCATTCTTATGATCAAAACATATTTGTCAGATACATTGGGTCTTTATTCATAGTTCCTGAAAGGCTTCAGTGCCATAAAAATCACCTGGGTGTCTCCTTACTAATGAAGCTGACAGTTGGACCCCACCCAAGAGTAGGGGCTGATTGCCAGCAGGACCAACCATGTGATTAGACCAACCGTGACCTCTAGGAAGGGGAGAGAGTCTGGGGATTGAATCAGCCAACGGCCAAGGATTTAGTCAATCATGACTATGCACTGAAGCCTTCGTAAAAACCCAGAAGGACCCTCGAAAAGAGGTTCAGCGTTGGTGAACGTGCGGAACCTGGATAGAGTGCACCCTGGTGTGGTCATGAAAGCTCTTTGCCCTTTCCCCATACCTCTCCCTATGTATCTCTTCATCTGCCTATTGATTCATATCCTTTATCATATTTCTTAATAAACTGGTAAATGTAAGCAAATGTTTTCCTGACTTCTGTGAGCCACTCTAGCAAATTAAAAGTATCTGAGGAAGAGGCAGCTGGAACCCTCAGTCTGACCTCAGCCAGTGGGTCAGAAGCACCGGTGACAGCCAGGGGCTTGGGCCTGGTGTCTGAAGCTGGGGTGGCATGGGGAGGGGCACAGTCTTGTGGGACTGAACCCTTAACACCTGTGGAATCTGATGCCCTGGAAAGATGGCGTCAGAATTGGGTTTAATTCTCAGACGTCATGCTGGTGTCCAAGAATTGCTTGGTGTGTGTGTGGGGAAACACCTTTTCCCCATATTGGAATTGGGTCCGGGAAACCCAAAAGAGTTAGTGTCAGTAGACATGTCTTCTGTTTCTGTTTTTTTTTTTCCCTTTTTTCTTTTTTTCTTTTTACTTTTTTTTTTTTTTTTTTTTTTTTTTTTTTTTTTTTTTTTACTATTTTACTATTTCACCACCCAGGTTAACAGTATTTAATGATATCGTTTAACAGTATTTCTTGTACAACAATCAGGTATCAATCATATTTTGATTTCCTCTTTCTTCCTTCTCTCATTTTTGGTTCTGTTATTACTACTTTGTCACAACGTGCTACCTCGGTATGCTAGTTTTCCACCACTATACCACTTTGTTTTAATCTTGGGTACATATAAATTAAATTGCTCACTATTAGGCCTTTGCTGAAGTTTCTTTACTACATCCTTGCTGGACGAAGCTCCTGATCTGGTAGACTCCTCAAGGAGGACTCCTGGGTGTAGAATTCTGCAAGTTCTTGTATGTTTAAAATAGTTTCTCTGTAGCCAATGGTGTATCAGATACTTAAATTCTGCTAGCACCAATCATAATTCTTCCAAAACAATTTATGTAACCTTGTGGATTTCACCTTTAGAAGCCTGTACTTCCTGCTCACAGTTCAGAACTCACTTTCAATTTTGGTTAATTTTGTATCTTCTGGATTACAGTCCCTAAGACTCAAATGAAATACTTTGGTTGCTTTACAGAAAAAAGAAGAAATTTTTCTGTAGCTTTGATTTTTTGTTAAATTTTACAGTAGTGAGATGAACATGAGATCTACCCTCAACAAAATTTTAAGTGTGAAGTGCTGTGTTGTTACCTATCCGCGTAATGTACGCCAGGTATTCAGAAGTTACTCATCTTACATAACTGAAACTTTATATTCCTTGAGCAACAATTCCCCATTTCCCCAGCAATGGAGAAAGGGATAATCTTTCGTCGTAAGAGTAATTTGATATAAAAGTTGATTTGCAAATCTAGCATTATTTGGGTTTATATATATATATATATATATTTTTTTTTTAACGTTTATTTATTTTTGGGACAGAGAGAGACAGAGCATGAACGGGGGAGGGGCAGAGAGAGAGGGAGACACAGAATCGGAAGCAGGCTCCAGGCTCTGAGCCATCAGCCCAGAGCCCGACGCGGGGCTCGAACTCACGGACCGCGAGATCGTGACCTGAGCTGAAGTCGGACGCTTAACCGACTGAGCCACCCAGGCGCCCCTATATATTTTTGATTTATGTAAGTGTGGCCGGTGGATTACTGAGATTTGAGCATCTAATTCGTATACTCAAAGCCTCAGGAAAAACCTCGTTGATATCTTTCTTCACCTTTAAAAGTGGAACGTTAGTTTGAAAACTAATTGAAAATCTCATGTTCTGAAAATCTTGTCACTGTCCAAAAATATGTCAACCACTTTTCCTTCTCTCTGTGATAGAGTGCTAGATGAAAAAAAGTTATGAACTTTTAGATCTGTCATCTGTACAACTTGCTTGTGCTTTATTGGCTTAAAACATCTAGTAGGCAGCAATTGCCCACCTGAAACTTAAATACGTACTTCAAATTTAATTATTTGTCAAAGAAACTTCACAGAAATGTTATTTTGAGCATCATCCAAAGCCTTCTGTCTAAAATATATTTCTCTTGGGGCGCCTGGGTGGCGCAGTCGGTTAAGCGTCCGACTTCAGCCAGGTCACGATCTCGCGGTCCGTGAGTTCGAGCCCCGCGTCGGGCTCTGGGCTGACGGCTCAGAGCCTGGAGCCTGTTTCCGATTCTGTGTCTCCCTCTCTCTCTGCCCCTCCCCCGTTCATGCTCTGTCTCTCTCTGTCGCAAAAATAAATAAACGTTGAAAAAAAAAAATTAAAAAAAAATATATATATTTCTCTTAAAATTTAACTGATAGAAAAGACAAGTATGGGTACGTCTTGCAGAATTATATGCAAAGAGAAAGAAAAGATACTGAGGTTGACGAAATAAGAGAATAAACAATTGACAGTAATAGACTTCCACCTTAAACTGCCTTAAAAGCAATCCCTAAAAATGTTTCTATGACTTCTTTCTAATCATTTCCACATAAAGTAATCTAGTTTTTATCACAACGCTAATGTGGTGTATTTGAGTATTGTTAGTGTTAGTGCTAGTGTCTTATATTTTGCACAATTGACCCCATACATTTATAAATAGTCTAATACCTAGAACAGCTTTTTTTTTTTTTAATTTTTTTTTTCAACGTTTATTTTTATTTTTGGGACAGAGAGAGACAGAGCTGAACGGGGGAGGGGCAGAGAGAGAGGGAGACACAGAATCGGAAGCAGGCTCCAGGCTCCGGGCCGTCAGCCCAGAGCCCGACGCGGGGCTCGAACTCACGGACCGCGAGATCGTGACCCGGCTGAAGTCGGACGCTTGACCGACTGCGCCACCCAGGCGCCCCCTAGAACAGCTTTTAAAAAAAATTTTTTTCTCTTGGCCTTGTTGGACCTAAATCGCCTCTGTCTCTTTGTGGACACGCTGCGTGAATGCAACTTAAACCTGTTACGTGTTAGCGCACCGATCTTTTGGGTGTCTTTGTTACCTGGAGGGTAAGCTGATTACTAAGCTACTGCATTTTCCTTCCTCTTTCCTCTGCTTACCCTGGACTAGTTTCCCGGAAGTGGGGCTGCTGGATCGAAGGCATGTATATTTTAGGTTCCACCCTTTGCTAGAATATTTTGAGACAAAAAGGTGTAGGAATTCACTGCCACAAAATCAACATTTACTCCAGTATAAAATGTGGTTCATCCACAGTGAAGTATCAAAGTACCTACGAAAAGGAAAGGTATAGGTTAGGAGTTCTTACTGTTTGTCTCAGAATTACTTTACCCTTTTAGAAATCATGGAAAAGCCAAGGAACTCTCATTTAAGTGGTTTATACCTAACAATATCTGCCATACAAACTATTAATATTGAGGAAACATGAAAATCATTATGTATGGATTCATTAAACATTTGAAGTTAAGAGCACCTGGGTGGCTCAGTGAATTAAGCGTCTGACTTCTGCTCAGGTCATGATGTCATGGTCTGTGAGCTTGAGCCCCGTGTCAGGTTCTGTGTGGACAGCTCGGAGCCCGGAGCCTGGAGCCTGCTTTGGACTTTGTGTCTCCCTCTCTCTCTGCCCCTCTCCTGCTCACATTCTGTCTGTCTGTCTCTCTCTCAAAAATAAACAAGCATTAAAGAAATAAAAAGATAAAAAATTAAATCGAAAAAGGTAATTATAATAGTGAATTATTTAAAAATAATATTAAATCCACTACACAAATAATGATAGTAAATCTTCCTAAGATACAAATAATTTTCTAGCAAAGAATTATGTCTTTCAAGATGAGAAATAACAGCAAGCAGAGCGGCATTGTTTTCATTTTGAAAACCTCTTTCGTGCCTGACTAACTAGAAGACACCTGGATGGTCACGGCTGCTTCTACGTTCGGTCTGTGGTGATTACACACCTTATGTAGTTTTTGGAAATCTCCACTTGTGAGAGCGTGAGAGTGAAGAATGCAACGAAAGTCTGTGTATGATCATGAAAATACTTTTGACTTTGCTGTCAACCACCCACAGAACTTAGAGGAATACTAATTTAGATTAATGGCTGTGAACTTGGGGGAAGATCCAGTCTGTAAATGAACAAGCAGTTCCTGGAGGTAAGTAAAAAATAATTAAATATATATATTTATATAATTTATAGTATATTATCATATATATGCACTCATATATATTCGTGTGTGTGTGTGTGTGTGTGTGTGTAACAGTAATACTGTTAAAAACATCCAAAAGGAAGAATCCACTACATAGATGCTTATGTTTGTATAAGATTATCTTAACACTCAAGAATCTTTAGGGGGAACTTGCCACAGAACACTAATGTTGGTTACATGTATAGATTAATTGCTTTTTCCGCATTATAAATTACCCCAAACCAAATGGCTTAAAGCAACATCCATTTATCATCTCACAGTCTGCAAGTCCAAAGTCTGGCACAATGCGAGTGGGTTCTCTGCTGTAGGGATCTCAAGGTTGAAGTCAAAATGTTGGCTGAGGTAAGTTCTCACTGGGAGGTTCTGGAGAATAGCTGCTTCAAAGCACATTCTTGATATTAGAGGAATTCATTTCCTTGTGGCAAGAAGATTGAGATCCCTGCTCTCTTGCTGGCTGTGAGCCTGGGCTCCTTATTCTCTGTCCCTTTCTATATGACCCCTTCATCTTCAAAGTCAACATCAATAATCACCTGTGCTTTAAGTCTGTCCCAACCTTGTACTCTCTGTGTCTTTTTCTTCCCTCACCTAATGGAGAAAATTCTCTGTTTTTTTTTTTTTTTTTCAACGTTTATTTTATTTTTGGGACAGAGAGAGACAGAGCATGAACGGGGGAGGGGCAGAGAGAGAGAGGGAGACACAGAATCGGAAACAGGCTCCAGGCTCTGAGCCATCAGCCCAGAGCCTGACGCGGGGCTCGAACTCACGGACTGCGAGATCGTGACCTGGCTGAAGTCGGACGCTTAACCGACTGCGCCACCCAGGCGCCCCGAAAATTCTCTGTTTTTAAAGGGCTCATGTGATTCATGCAGGTCCACACAGATAATCTCCCTCCGTATATTCAAATCTCTCACAGAACATATTCGTGAGATTGGTATCTCATCATATTGTATCCATACTCAAAGGGGAGGATGTTATACTGGCCAAAGTCATTGGGGTCATTTCAGTTTTTGTCTACCACAGGGAGTCAGGGAATCAGCGGTTAAATGTGATGTGGTGGTGGGCAGCCCCTGAAATAGTCCCCAGAGATCTCCTTTTCTTGGTTGTCATGTGTTTTGTAATCTCCTTCCCTCAAGTGTTAGCTAGACCTGGTGACCCACTAGTGACAATTAGAATATGGTGGGGATTGGGGGAAGAGTGTTACTTCTGGGGTTGGGTTATAAAGAGACATTTTGCACACCCTCTCTTTCTCCTTTGCTTACTCATTCTGATGGAGGGCAATTGCCTGTGTGAGCTTCCCTCACACCTTCCTAGACCACCAGGAAGACCTTCAGTCAGCAGCCTGTGACAAACTAAGAAAATGAGTGTGGCCCACAACCTTGTGAGCTCAGAAGTCAATCTTTCCCTAGTTGAGTCTTCAGACGAGCCCTGGCTGGCTCTTGGCTTGCAGGCCAATGACACATGGAGTCAGGGGCACCTGGAAAAAGTGTGCCCAGATTCTTGACTCACAGAAACTCTGATATAAGAAATATGTGTTCCCGGGGCACCTGGGTGGCTCAGTCGGTTAAGTGCCGGACTTCGGTTCAGGTCATGATCTCACGGTTCCTGGGTTCAAGCTCCGCATCAGGCTCTGTGCTGACAGCTCGGAGCCTGGAGCCTGCTTCAGATTCTGTGACTTCCTCTCCCCAGCTCGTGCTCTCTCTCTCTCTCAAAAATAAATAAACGGTAAAAAAAATTAGAAAAAAAAAGAAATACATGTTCCCTTAGTCTGACAAATTTTATGGTAATTTGTTACGTAACAATAGATTACTAACTTAGGCGATAAGGAAGTAAAGTTACTACAAAATGGAATAATACTCATGGTGTATAGTTAAGTTCAAATGTAGATGATGACATTTGACTTTCAATGTTACCAAACCCTGAATAATAATTAGTACAAAGATTTGAAGTTCACATGGACGACGAGTATTAAACGAAACCTTTTGTAAAAGAAATTCCGTTTATCTGGTGGCAGATGGTATAGGAATACTAGTCTTTGTCCGACTATCTAAATTGGACTGAATATTTATCACATGCTCACCTACGCGGTGGCTGGCTGGCTGTTAGTGTCAGTGTGGAGCCTCAAGCAAGGACTGGGTGTTCCAACCCTGAGATAGGAAATACTACTGGGGTGGAATTGTAGTTGTCAGCAGAGAAGAAAAGACAAGGAAGTATATTTAGGTTGCAGGTGGGTCTCGCGGCTGGAAAAAGTGGTAGGAATGTAGGAATCATAAAGCAGTGATAAGTGTAGTAACCACGTTTAGCTATTAACAACTGGCAGTCTGAGCATTAAGGACGGTTAGTATCTATTAAGAAAGTCTACAGATTTTATTTCTTGACCATGCTTAACCAGAGTGATTTGATAATACAGTCATGAATTTCTCTTCCGATTCATCAGCATTCAATAAATGATAGCCACAGTGCCTTTATATACAATTCCTAAGTCTTCCTGAAAATGCTGAGGGGAGGTTTTCTTTGGCTTAAAAATTTTGTATTGTTGTAGTGAAATCTAGAATTAAGTATCTGACTCAAGATTGGATTTAATAAAAAACGAAAGGAGCAGAGTTTCAGATATACTCGCTTGTATGTTAGAAAATTTTATTTGCTTCTGTACATCTCTGTCTTACGAAACCTGACTTTTTAAAAATTAAACTCAGATTCCAAACTATGAGACTATACACAGCATATTTTCTTTCTCCGCTTCTTTGCTTCTATTACTCCCCAGGGCCATCTTTGTCTCTTCCCCAGTAAGCCAACTTCCATTGCTGGCCAAAACATGATATATCAAAATTTACCATCTTTCTGTGTTATGGCTTAGCTTCATTGCTCTATTCATTTTACAAGCTCCCACCAAACCCTCCCCTTTTTATGTTTTTATACTTCTCTTCTCCAGAGGCTACTTTTTCTCTTTCCTATGTCTTGCACTGAGTTTCTATTTTGAAAAAAAAAAACCCACAAAACCCCAAATCTGTTCTTTTTCTTGACCAAGAATAAGATGGAACTTTAATAAATATGCTAAAGTGTTGCCGGTTGACTTTACTAATCTCTGAAAACCATCTATCAGTTGTCACTTCTGTATCATTTTCTCCTGGACAGTGAGAACATTGATATTCTTTCTGAGAACAGTCAGCATTTGATGGTTTAATTGGATTGTGCCATGTTTGTGAGAGTCCTTTCTTAGCTTCAGAAGTTTAAATTTATGAGATTCCTAGGATTTTACATCACTGGAGTGGAACATCATTTTGTATTTCCTTATCTAATGTATGTGATGGTGACTTTTCCTATATTTTTATTTTCTCATAAGGTCTGTACTCTCTACATGGTTTCATGTAGGATCTATGCAACCTTAGTATTCATTAGGTCTCATGATTTTAGATATGGGGATGATACAGAGTATTTGGTCCCACCTGCCTGTAAAGAAAGGCCTTGATGCTTGTAGTGAAGGTCATTCAATGCTAGGAGATCACAGGAAGAATTTAGGGAGAAATTTCCAAGACAACAAGCAGATTTTGCCGAAACAAGCTGATTTATTCAATCTTTCTTATAATGCTCTTTTGAACAAAGGATGATGCATCTCACACCCAAGCATGATAATAATATAGAGGTGTTTATGGTTTTGAAAGGAGGACAAATTGATGACGATTGTAGACTTATTCAATTATGTGCACCGATTATATAGGCTTTGCAGACTCCAATCAGCAAATAACATCTGTAAATTACTGTCAGACCATTGATCTAAGTCTTCCATTTTGCAGAGAGCTCAGAATGTTCCTGGATTATGACTATGGACAGGGGATCCTAGAAAGAGTAACAGATAATTATATTTTGCCAAATGTGCTTTGGAATGCAAGGACATTAATTCTACGGCTGGACCCGGAATGCTTAATTTTTGTATTTATTTCCCTCTTTCCTTCTTCTTAATTTTCATGTTTATTTCCCTCTCTCTTTCTTCTTATCCAGACCAAACCAGGCTTCACCCTTGACCCTGTTGATTTAAACTGGCCATGGAGGTGAGAGATTTATGTTGGAGGAATGTGATTATGTTGCATAACACCTCGACAGTTAAGTGTTAATACAGAAAATGGTGCCATATTATGAATGGCAACTGAAAAATGACACATGACAAGCTTGGAAGCACTACAGCAGTGGAGCAGCTCCTGATAAACTGTGGAAAGTGGCAAGAAGTGACAGGCAGAGTGCAAATCTATGTACGTATGTACCTTCTAGTTCACATTTATACCTTCTATTATTTTTCTGGTGATACAAAGTCAAAGTGACACGTATGCAGGTTTTTAAGGAGATAGTGATCCTTATAAAAATAACATGGAAAGTGAAGCTTAAAAAGAAAACTCTAGGAGTGCTGGGTGGCTCAGTCGGTTAAGCATCTGACTTCAGCTCAGGTCATGATCTCGTGGTTCACGAGTTTGAGCCCCGCAACATCGGGTTCTGTGCCGACAGCTCAGAGCCTGGAGCCTGCTTCGGATTCTGTGACTCCTTCTCTGCACCTCCCAGCTCATGCTGGCTCTCGCTCTCTCTCTCTCTCTCTCTCTCTCCCAAAAATAAATACACATTAAAAAATAAATAAATAAAAAAAGAAAACTCTAAGGTAAAGATATAAATAAATGCTTTTGTTTTGAGATAAATTGAAAATGAATGTGATTTCTAGTTTAACCCAATTAGGAGCTAAATAGTGCTGAATGCTTAAAATTCCACAGGGGATCATAAGTTAGAAGTAAGTCATGATCTTCACTAGCTTATCTTTACATAAATCTAATCCCCGTTGTGTGATACCTTGACTCATAATGTATATCAAAATATAGAGAAATAGAAAGTATTTTTAAGGGGAAAATCTTTCCCACTATTAATATGAAGAGGATAAGGACAAATGGAGAGTTGGGAAAAAATTACCATTATCTTCTTATTTCATGTGCTGCCTTAAGCAGCAGGACATCTTTGGAGAGGAAGGTAAGGTCATTGGCTACTCAGAATACAGGAAAAACAAAACTAGGCAGGCAAGAAAACAGAAGTTTCTGTGATAAACAACAACAACAGGGATTTATCGAAAGACTGTGTCTCTTTGGTTCTGTAGGTAAGCATACATTTTTGTTGGTGGACTTAGGACTGTAATAGGATGGCTGCTAAAAAACAAGTATGATATTCCATGGGGCCAATTTCACATACCCCTGTGCCAGTGAGCAAACAATGCAGTCCAAAGAAAAGCTCAGACACGGAAAATAACTGCTATAGGCTAGAAGAAGTCGTTGATTGAAGAGCCATGTAGAATTTTTAGCCAGTAGCAAGCTCTAAATGCAAAAGTACGAAAACCAGGTGAAAGAGTTTAGTTCCAAGCTCCAGACAATGAGAAGCAATTGATGTTTTTCTTAATTAAATTTTGTTAATGCTTATTTATTTTTGAGAGAGGCGGAGCATGAGTGGGGGTAGGGCAGAGAGAGGGGGAGACACAGAATCTGAAGGAGGTTCCAGGCTCTGAGATGTCAGCACAGAGCCTGATGTTGCGGGGCTCGAACTCATGAGCCGCGGGATCATGACCCGATCTGAGGTCAGACTCTTACCCGACTGAGCCACCCAGGAGCCCTGATATGTTTTGTATAGAGAAACAATGTCAACCGTATTGTTTCACTGTGAAAACAGGGGGTTTTCAACACAAGGATGACCTGATGACACATCATGAGGAATTTGTTTTTAATAATATTTGAAGCAATTATATTCCATCACAATATTTTATTAAAATTTTTTTCTATAGTAATTTTTTAATAATTTCGTGGAATCAAGAAAATTCTTAAATTTTGGTGAAATTTATTGGGGGAACGAAAAAAGTGGAGTTACAGTTTTTTTTCTATAATTTCACACGATTTACATCCATTGGAGTGTGTAGTCAGGTTAATGTTACATATCATTTGTTCTGCAGAAAAAGATTAGAACTCACTAGTGACCACGCTTAGAAAATCCTCCACTCAGGGAGTGTGATTTGTAGCATGCTAAAATTACCCATGAATGAGGTTTTGAGAGTTAAGGAGAGGAGAACCTGAGTAAGCATGGAAGAGAGGAGACATATCAAAGAGAAAATAGAGGTTTGGTGTTTCTGGAAGATATAGATGAGGAAGAAGAGATGTTGTGCTTTTTAAAGGGAAAAAGACGGCCCTCGCCTTCTTTGCCCCCTGGAATGTAGACATGATGTTGAGCAACCTCGAATCATGTGGTTGACTCCAAAGATTTCAGAGCATCCCTAGGGGAGGTGGAACCAGGGTTGTTCGATGTCCTGATGAAGAAGAACCTTTGGGTTTCCCTGGATCTCAAAATTTATGTCAGAGACAGATAAATTACTATCTAGTTCAAACCATTAATTTGAGTTTTGTTATAGTGGTATTTGAACCTATATCTTGACTAATGTGACATTTATACGTGAAACAATTCCAGAATTTTGTCTTTTCTAATATTTATGGCTTTCCTAAGGACCCGGGTTATAGAGCAAAGGCTTTCATCCAGCTGTAGGCAGACTTATTATTCTCTTATTGATAGCTGACATCATGCAAGAATAGAAAGAAAGAAAAAAAAATATAAAGAAAGGGGAGGGAAAAGAAGAATCTGCAAATCCTTCTTTCAAAGATACCTCTCTTTGGAATCAACATGGAAATTCTAGTGGTAATAAATGGAGTATTATTGATGACATATGAAGATGAATATGGAACATACTACATTTGAACCAACTTAGGCATGAAAGAGGGATCTGTAGATAGGCAATTTGGAAATAGAAAGAGGTCAACATTGTAGGAGGATTGTGAGTCTGTGAGGTGGACAAAGCTTTCTAAGACAGATACTAAGGAGAAAAGAGCCGACATGGAGGGAGCGATGAGCCTTTCAGAATGTACAGAATTTTTAGACAGAAGAAATAAATCCAAAGGTAAGGTTGTCAAAAATCTAAAAGCAATGCAAATTAAAACCAGATCAGTAAAACAGTATTTACGAAGACTTGATTGTTGTAAAAGAACAGTTCACAACCAGAGAATCTTCTAATCCAAACTGAGTTGAAGCTCAGAAGCATGACATTACAGGCTATCTTATAAAATTAAAATGAGGAAGTTGTTGAACCTTTACAATGATTGGTTATTATAATAGGTGCGTCCAGATGGCAGGGCATATGTTAAAAATGATTATCGTGTATCTTTTTAGGAAATGGATGATGAGTATGGAGGAGGGCACTTATTGGGATGAGCATTGGGTATTGTATGTAAGTGATGAATCATGGGAATCTACCCCCAAAACCAAGAGCATCCTGTATACACTGTATGTTAGCTAACTTGATAATAAATTATATTAAAAATTTTTAAAAAGCAAAATGCCAGGAGAAAAAGGAAAGTGACCTATGTTTCTTTTATGATTATCATAGGCATTTATAAGAAATGACCTAAGTTAAGTTTTCTTTATGTTCATAAAATAGGTTAGATAAAATTTTGCTTATGTAGCTTAAATGACTTTGCCTGCTTGGAAGGTGTTCAAGCCTGGCCTCCATTTTCTTTTATTTTCACAAGATGAATTCATGCGCTCTGGCATCACACATCAGGGGAGAATACTGAAAAGTGAGTAGCACAAAGACGAAGAGAAAGAAATGAAAAAGAAACATGGACAGCTTATAAAGTTAGTGAAATGTCATGATTTTGTGAAGATGATTGTTCTCTATAAAATTAATCATGTTTAGCAGTGAGTACACTGATCTTGCTTTCTAAAGACCGTCCTTGGATACAAGAGAGAAGAGCTTCTTGGAGAAATGGAGTCGAGGCAGGGAAAATACAAAATGAGCCTGGAGTGTCTAATGGTACCAGAAATTAAGAATTTTTTTGAGAAGGAAGGAGAAAATAAAGATGGGCATGCCTAAAGAACGTAAGAAAAAGCCTGAAAGAGATGTCAGTGATTAAATATGGAACAAGTTAAGTAACAAATTACCTAATGAGATGTATTTGGATTTTAACCCTCCAAATGAAATAAATATTCACGAGTCTGTACTGACATAAATTAATGACTGAGTGAATAAATAAAGAAATAAATAGGGGAGAAGGAACAACTCCTACTTACAAAAGATTTCTGTCCAGTCAATGTACAAAGGATAAGGGGAACGAAAATCATCATTAGAACATTACGATAGCAGTTGAAGCAGGCATGATCTACTCATGAATGCTAAAATCATCAAGCTAATGTTTAAGGAGAAACAGGATACTTGTATAGTCTCAGAGTATCTTCCCCCAAATATTTGTTTACTGTGATGCTTTTAATACATGTCCCAGATACTTTGATACTCTTCTTTCCAGGAAGTGGAGCTTCATTACTCTATCCTTGAGAATGGACTGGGCTTAGTGACCATTTCCAGTGAAAACAGCATGGACAGGAAAAAAATATTAATTTTACAGCAGAACTGGGAGATACTATCTTTACCAAATGATCAATATTAACACCACCTGAAATAAGATGTGTGCATATAAGGTACTCCCAATATTATGTGATGAGAAGGGCACGTCATTTCTGTGATATTCTCTCCTAAAATATGATAACCTCTGTTAAATTTTGAGAAAACATTGGACAAACCCAAGTTGAGAGACATTTTGCAAAACGCCTGACCAGTGCTCTTCGAAAGTGTCAAGTTTCTGAAAGATAAGAAAATATTAGGAGCTGTCACCGATTGTAGAAGACCAAGAAGAAACCTCTGAATGCATTGTGATATCCTGCCTCGAATCCTGGAACAGCAAAAAGACATTGGTAGACAATTTGGGGGAACCTCTATAAAGTCAGTAGTTTATAGCTAACAGTGCAGAGCCTGAGTGGGATTCTCTCTCTCTGCCCCCCACTTCTCTCTCTCTCAAAATAAATATTGAAAAGTAAACATTTAAAAAATATCTACGGAACTAGGATGAAATGCATAGACTATCCAATTTCTATAGTTTATCTTCTTCTCTGAAGATGGCAGCCATGCCTATTGCTGTAGTGACATCAAAGAGTGAGTTGACACTTCAGGCTGTCACAGCTTTCAGAGACTCCTGGTAGGTTGAATTGCTGTCCATATTCTTCATTCTTTCCTTTGTCTTTATCCACGTGACTTTGACGTCCCTCTCATTAGAGATAGACGTATTTCCCTATTGAAGACTTGTTTTGGTCAATTTAATGTTAGAAAACATGACATGAGCAAGCGCTCGAAATGTGCGTTGAGTATTTGGGCTTGCTTTCCTGTGCTTTGTCTGTGGTCATGTCAAGAACATGCCCCAGCTGGTCTGCTGGTCCCAAGACCAGACAAGGAGGCACACTGAATAGACTTGCCTTCTACCTGGAGCTCGCAGCCGAGCCATGGGTAGCCCGCCCCCAAAATCAACGAAACCCCAGAAAGCTTGCACACACGGATGGGAACATGATTATATTATTAAAGAGTTTTGTGTTGTTTGGAATGCAGCTTTATTATGGTAGTAGGTGACTGATACAGTATGTTAGAAGTGGTCCCCTTGCTTTTGTTTTGGCTGGGGATAATGAGAAAGATATTGGACTCCAAAGCGTATGAGACACAAATCACCATAGGGGGATATTATATAAATTGTCCCAGGACACTTGAATACATGTACTTAGTGTGTGTGTATATGTTTGTATCTATCTATCTATCTATATCTGTATCTGTATCTATATCTATATGTCTATGAAAAGTAGTATATGATAACAGTTATATAATAACAAAATTGGTACATAATAATCTCTCTCTCTGCATGTGTATATAATTTAAAATGGTGGAGAGTGAGGATTTTGTAAGATTTTCAGAGGAAGCCATACCATGAGCCCCACTCCTGTTCCTTGCATTTCCCTCTCCTCAGACCCATCGGGGTAGCTTTTTATGGGGCCTAATTGAAATAATATAAGCTATATAGTGATGCCTAAGGTTTTGTAAAATTGTGTTCCCTAAAAGGACTGAGAACTCTGGCAATCCACTCAGATTAAAGGCTTTGTAGAGGATTTTACAGGATTGTACAGGCTTGTAGAGGATGGTGCGAAGACTTTTAGATAGCCCCCAGAATAGAGGCACGGTCACTTGGTTAAAGGTGGACCCACCCAGGTCTAGAGATCTTCAGCGGTCTGACTGGACCACTGACAACCAAGCTGAGGATGATCCAAGCTAAGCATGTTTGTGAGACACAGGAGAGGCAAAAGGAGATGATTTCATATATGGACCCTTCTTTTCCTTTTCTCAAGATTTTCAGCCTGAAGTGGACAGATTTCTGAGGTGGGTGGGAGAGGACTTAACTCATCCTTCATTGCTGTGTTTATTAAAATGTGGGAATGAACCTTCTGGTTACTGAAGAGACTGTATTAACGACTGAAAGTGAGCATAGAATGAACTCTTTTCCAAATCATGAACGTGATTGTCATAGGGCCCAGCTGCGTTTTTATCCACGAGTAGAGGGAAACTACATTCAGGGCATGCATTTTAAATGGGCAGTGGAAGACAAAAAGTAAACAAAACAACAAAAAAACATGTGTTTTATGATTATATCAGTCATCTTGCTTGTTCAACCTGCTGGTTATTTATCATTGGATTCTGTTGGGTTTGTATACAAATCAGCTTGAGATTGTTTGTTTCCAAAGTAAAACTTCAAAAATGCCGTCAACACTTTTTGGATTGATTTTTCCACACTTTTCTTAAAATTTTTTTAATGTTTATTTATTTTTGAGAGAGAGACAGAGCGTGAGTGGGGGAGGGCCAGAGAGAGAAGGAGACAGAATCCGAAGCAGGCTCCAGGCTCTGAGTTCTCAGCACAGAACCTGACTTGGGACTAGAACCCATGAACCGTGAGATCATGACCTGAGCTGAAGTCGGACACTTAACCGACTGAGCCATGCAGGCGCCCATCCACACCTATTTTTTAACTTGAGAGTAGGTAAGACTCCTTCAACATCAAATATCCTACTGATTCTAGAAATTGCCTAAAGAACCAAGTGAAATTAATAGAATTCTATCTCTAATTCACTAAGAATACTATTTTAATGATATGTAACATACTTTCCTATTATTATGCATGTCCAACTAATGATTTTTAGTACATTAGCTGCGACTATAATAACCATTGAAAAAAATCTGTCTTGTTCCTTGGAATTTTGAAATTTCAAGTAAAAATGATATTATGTTGGAATACTTTAGTAAATGACTTCATCTTTTGCCACATAAAAGCAAATATTTCACTTTTTTTTACACTGAAAAATGCTTATAGCATGCTTTCTTCGAAAACATCTGCGAAACATATTTTTGAAAGTTAAGTGGCTTCAGTCAGTTATATATATATATATATATATATGCCACTTACATTTTTTTCGAAGAGCATCAGATAATTTCACAAAAAAATCTATTGACTCACGTGCTAGCCAGTATCAAAAGCTCGGCTTTTTAACAATTATTGCAAGAAAAGTTAAGTGTCTCAATGTAATGAATTTTTATTGCTTGATCACACATTCTTCTCGATATACAAAGAAACGGAACATCACTATTTTTTACAATAAGAGAAAACATTTTATTCCCTATAGCCAGGGCACACGTCACTGAAGAGCTGTGTGTATGCATAGAAATCATGGAACACGCTGAATCCAAACTGCTCTGTTTTACATATTTTATTTATAGATCCGAGAAACAATAGATATTTAGAATAGCCTAAAATAGATTAAAATGATACACTGGAATAATGACATTTTTGGAAGGAACCAAGGGAACTTCAAGCTAATTTAATGCATTAAAAATTTTTAAATTGTACTGATGAGGATATTTGAGGCTGTAGGAAAAAAAAAGGATGAAGCAGAAGAGACATTTTTAAGGTCGAGAGTTTATATATAAAATCCTCGGCCTTCTAGCCTTGGTCTTTTTTCATTATGCTATTCAGTAGTTCTAATGTACTAATTATTCTCAAAGGTAATTTTTTTTTAAAGGAAGCCTATTTCTATGATAGTTTATAACATCTTGGGGCCAACTCCACCCTAAAGTGAATGATTTGCTGTTAGTAAAAATAATTGGACAGATATGTTTGAAATAACAGACCAAGTCCTAAACCCTCCTGGTATTTAAACTACATGAAAGATGCAAACCTAGCATCACTTGGGTGGCTCAGTTGGTTAAGCGTCTCTTGGTTTTGGCTCAGGTCATGATCTCACCGTTCCTGAGTTTGAGTCCCGTTTGGGACTCTGAGCTGACACCACAGAGCCTCTGCTCTCTCTCTTTCAAAAGAAATACACTTAAAAAAAAAAGACACAGACCTAAAGTATACATAAGTACACACACGAATGTATGATAGACTAGTCCACTGTTGCTTTGTATACATTAACATCTTCAAAAATCTTCAAAGTCATTTAAATTCATTACTAAATATTACCCATGAATTCTCAAAAAATCAACGAAATATAATTTAAAATCAATCACATTCCTGGAATTCCTGGAAACAAAATGTACACAATTCTGGTGTCAGATGGTTGAAAAGTCTCTCTGAATTTGCTATCTTTGAATTTTATCGTAGGGTATAGAGAGGCTGCAAAGACAACCCTGTGACCTGTAAGTTAACCTCAGTAAAGGGTGATTTTTTTTTTCCCTTTTCTGCTACTGTGATAGCATTGCTTACAAATAAATATACTTACCAGTCATAGTTCTTTCCATTTTCCAGTGGCCTCTTCAAAGCAATATGTAATAGACTTGTTTGTGAAGCTAGTGGTAGGCAAGTCTTTGGGGATTCGTGTCGTACTTAGGACCCACCTGTGCGCTGCTTAATTGAATTAGGAACTCGGTTAATTGGGGCATGGAAAGCAAGGCAGGCACGTCTTTTTGTTCACAACCTAAGAAAATACTGGGTTATGAAAAAACACGTTAGTTGCTCTGCTACAGCACAAACTTCCCAGCATCTGTGGCCTAGTAAGAAGGAAGCAAAAAGGACAAGGAGGAGAAGGCAGAAGGAAAAGTAAAATGGTGAAAGAAAGGAACAGTTTAAGAGGAGAGTGTTCTTGTTTAGAAGAACAAATACTGTCAGAAGTAAATTAGATTTCCCTCCACATTTCCCTCCATTCCTATGGCCTTGAAGTCATCAATTAATAATTAAAACAGTAGTTTTGGGTTGGTTTGCTTTTTATGGTTCGTTCATGATTACCTAGGATTGGATTTTGTTCTTTTAGGATGTTACGGAGAATTTAACATATTAATATTAAAGGAGAATATAGACATATTGGAAATACTTACAAAGCTCTTAAAAATTCTCAAATCATTTTAACTTTAACTTTTATATGATTTTTGTAAAGTATATAAATGGCATTTGGTACAGGCCAAATTATGGAACCATGTGACTTGTCCCCTGGGTCTAATTTCTGGTCGTTACTGATGACAATTCTAGGAAGGTTGTTAATGAGAATTATAGAAGCCAGCAAGCATTCTAGCATCTGTAATCCAGTCCAATTTCTAAACTAACAATAGAATATCCTCATAACTGTGTTTTAGGAAGAGGTTAGGATGGTGAAGTCTTCAGTGAATGACTGGTTTTAGGTATAATTCCTTTCAAATACTTAGGGAATAAGACAAGTAGATCCTTGAATGTAGAGATTCATTTGGTGTATTACTATGTGTTATATTATGTTGCTCTTGGTTGTTTTCATAAGTTAATTTTGAGGTCAGAGACCACCTGAGCATTGGTATTCCTGGTGTTTATATGTTCCTTAATGATATCATACAGCTGATATTAAGAATTTGCCTGAATCGGGGCACCTGGGTGGCTCAGTGGGTTAAGCGCCCGACTTCGGCTCAGGTCGTGATCTCGCGGTCCATCAGTTTGAGCCCCGCGCCGGGCTCTGTGCTGCCAGCTCAGAGCCTGGAGCCTGTTTCAGATTCCATGTCTCCCTCTCTCTGATCCTCCTCCATTCATGCTCTGTCTCTCTCTGTCTCAAAAATAAATAAACGTTAAAAAAATTAAAAAAAAAAGAATTTGTCTGGATCAAAATATTAACTCCTACCGCTTTTTTTCCCTATTATTTTTGCTTCATTCCTTTGGGTTTTGAAGGCAATAGATCTTCAAAAATCTCGTCATTAAAATGCACTCCTGGGAGGTGCTTAACCATCAACTAAATTGACAGCTAACTGGAATACTTCCCAAATAGACTGTTAGAGGGAATTTACTAGAAGGAAGGAAACAAATGACAACAAAACAAAACACAAAAGCCCAAAACAACAACAACAACAACAACAAAAACAACAACAATAACAACAAAAAGCCCAAAGACCATCTTTTCCTGCTTAGGTTTTCTAAGCAGCAGTGTGTCACGTAGGGTTCCCCAGAGGGGTTCTGAAACCAAGAAGTTGGCAAGGAGACAAGATGCTTATTAGGGAGTGCCTTTAGGTTTAACATCACCTATGACAAGGGAATGAAACAAGGTTGGGAAGAGGGAGAGGTAAAGGTGCAGTGGAGACTGATAAAAGGTTGGCCACTCTCACAGGTGTCTCTGGGGCTACAATGGTCTGGGGAGTTGTTCCATGTTGGATGAAATAGTCCAGCCTTTATAACCCTGTCTCATAAGTCTTCAGATATGAACCAGCCCACAAAGGCCAAAATCTTGGAGTAGCTGACTCTTCAGATGAGGCCTTCCTTGAAGTGGCTGTCAGTTTTGACAAAGCAGCATCAGTGGAAAGAAGTCCTTCCCTGATGGGAAGTTTGAACGGCACAGGTACTAACATAAGCACAAATATTACCTGTCTTGTGTCCTGGTAAGTTTCAAAATCTTGAAAACATGGTAAACATTCAAAAATTATTGTGACATAATGCATTATGAACAGAAACAAGATATAAATTATTGTGCTTAGAAGATAGGGGCAGGGATCCAGAGAGAAATCCAAGATGGCAGGCTACATTGGAAACTTCCGTGCCTGAGGGCCTGCAGGTGAACTCCCGCTGTGACGTAGCAAAGAGGCCATTATCTATCACAGTTACTCTTAACAGTTGGGCAAACTCTTGCTTCTCAAAGATTAGTGATTTTTGTATCATTGTATCATTGCTCACTGTGAACCCATTTCCTACGACTCTGAAATTGGAATTTTATCCCTGGAAAGAACTGCTGTTAAATTCACCCATTGTTTGTGTCCATTTATTCATCTGTTCTGATGGTAATTAAAGTTGGCAATAGAAGTTCTCATTTCTATTTCCAAATGAATATCTTCCATCATTTTTACTTGTATTTTTCAGTTTTTCTTATGATGGAAAAGTTACTCTTAGTTTTTGATCTGATAAATCATTGCTCTCTCAGGAAAAAATTTCTTTTAAAACCATGCTCTCTCCTAATGGTACATTTGCAGTTAGAAAAATAGTCTTCACTTAGGTCTACTAGTTAAATAGTAGGTGTTGCTATGTGTGCGTGCAAATGTGGGTACTTTGCTTTTTTGAAAAAGTGATTGGCTGAATATAGCTTTTAAAGTTGAATCAATGGAATTTTAAAAAGTGAATGTTGCTGGGTCAGTGTTTGCTTACCCACTCATTTCTTCATGAGCTTCTCAGAATTCTGACATCATAGTCAATAAAAATTGCAGCAAAAGGATAATAAAAATGAACATTTAATTTTATTTCTGAGGGGTGCCTGTGTGGCTCAGTGGGTTAAGCATCAGACTTCGGTTCAGGTCATGATCTCGCGCTTCCTGGGTTCGAGCCCTGCCTTGGGCTTTGTGCTGACATCTCAAAGCATGGAGCCTGCTTTGGATTCTGTGTCTCCCTCTCTCTATGACCCTCCCCTGCTGGCTCTTTGTCTCTCTCAAAAATAAACATTAAAAAATTAAAAAAAATAATTTTACTTCCAAAAGTATCATTACATAAGCATGTTGCCTTATCTCATATTTTAAAGGTATTCTATGCTTAATCATTTTATTTATATCCTTGGAAGGCAGTACTGCTAAAAATGGTTTTTGGCAGGAAATTACTGAGTCAAAATTTTCAAAGAAAGATATTACATCATTTACTTTATGAACTTTGCATTCCAAAAGTTCAGCATCATTTTGGATTTCTTTGAAAATCATGCAAAGGCTTCACCTACTTCTAAGAACAATTTAAAATAATTATTATATTAAAATATCTGCTGAAATTTCAGAACTGGGTAGTAGATAACTGAAGTAATTTGCCAATTTTAGTTTTTCTTACCTATCTCTTTTCTGTCTTATTTCTCACTTCACAAGTCTTAAGTATAGATGCTATTGCTAATCAAATGCGTCAGTATTCTTTAGTGACTTGTTTATTCTTCCTTCTTCCCTTCCTCCAGGATAAACACATATTTTCATGGATTTTGAAACTTCTAAAATGGGACTGAAAAGAGGCAAGACGTGTTTATTTTTCAGCAATTCCAGAGTCATGAAAACCTCTTGGAACCTAGAAAGGTGATTTCCTTCATGGATTTAATATAATGAATAATTACTTTAGATAAGTAGTGACTGTGTCTAATTAAACCCAAGAGTGAATTGTCTCTTGGCAATAGAATGGACATTGCTGTTCTCTTTCTTTCCCCCCCCCCCCTTTGTTTTGTTCTGGGAAGTTGACTAGTGTTTAGGAAAAAGTATATAGGCACCAGAGGGGTCTTGCTAAAGGAAATATGTTAATATTATGGAATAATACACTGAAAAATGTCCAAATCACCAAAGGATATTGTTGAAATGCAGATTATGATTCAACGGTTTTGCAATGGGTCTGGAGTGTCTGCATTTACAATTTCCCAGAGGACGTGGGTGCTGTGGGTCACCCCTTTCTGTGGGAAGGCCATAGGAGATAGAAAGTAGAATCAGATAGCCTCAAAGGCAGGGGTTCTTAACCATCTTAAAAAAATGTGTCACTGGCTCCTTTGACAAGTTTATGAACCTCTGGACCTTTCTCAAAATCATGTAATAAAATTCATAAAATAAATAAAATTACAAAAGAGCAATTACAGATACCAGTTCACTATGTAATATGTGCTTTATTACTAACACATCAAATATCAAGGCCTGGGGTGCCTGGGTGGTTGAGTCGGTTGAGCCTCCAACATCAGCTTAGGTCATGATCTCATGGGTCATGAGCTCAAGTCCCACATCAGGCTCGCTGCTGTCAGTGCAGAGCCTGCTTGGAATCCTCTGTCTCCCTCTCTCTCTGCCTCTCTCTTTCTCTCTCTTGCTCTCAAAACTACATAAAATTTAAAAAAAAATTAAAAAAAAAAACAAGGTCAACACTGGGTTTAATAACTGCTATAATTTCAAAGTAATGCCATTTTGAGATGTCTGACGTCCATAGGCGGGTATGACATTATCTGTGATGTCTATTTGTGACAGTTCCAAGTACTACTACTGATCCCACTCTGTTTGTTTGCCTGCATTGATCATTGAAGAAAATGGCATATTTTAGTTAGTGGTTAATGGAAATAAAGATATTAATTTCCTCTGAACTAGTGCTCCAAATTCCTTTGCGGCAGTGAAATTTCATGACTTGTAACCAACACAAAGACCCGATTCTCTTTACACAATAGTTTATGAATTACTAAATACAGACAGCGAAACTCAACTTATTTCATCAATGGCCCTTCACTCTGTTATTCTATCTGTTCAAAATTTATTTTTATAAATATTTATTGAATCTATGACTACATAGTTTTCTAATGTACGCATTGTCCTTGGGAAATCACAATATAAAGGAATCAGAACATGACATTGAAATGTTTAGAAAAAATTCATGTTTAAAGAATTATTTATAAAAAAAACTAGCCATATAAGTTAAAAACTAAACATATATAGGTTTTACTTGCTGGACTGTAGACTGTTAATAAAATCACGCTGATAAAATTGTAAGACAAAGTAAATAAGTTACAAAGATTACAATCGATACTGCCCTACATCTGCCTTGGGGAGTGGCTTGTAGTCTATAGTCCACCTTCACACGTGTCATATGATTCTCCAGACCATGTTGGAGAGTAGAGAGAGCAGGATCATTGACCCTATACATGAGGTCATTTGATTTTGCATATTTAGTAATTAACTCTCAACTGTAGTTGTGAAGTCAAGGCTTAAACCCAGTACATGTTCGTACATCTATTTATTGAGCACCTACTCTTTGCTACTCATCTTACAAAAAGACAAATGTAAAAGGCTTCCTCTCCTCTGTGGACCCTATCTTGGTGGAGCAGAGATAGAACTCAGAGATCACTATTGTGTACACGGCTGTGTTTATAACACGCCAGAGTCCTAGCCCAGCCTACCAGAGGAGGCGTAGGTATGAGATGCAATGGCCCTTTAAACAATCTAGAGTGTGATGGGGCTTGTGCTTTGGGAACTAACTTTATAGTTCATTCAAGAAAGTCTTACTATGCAGACTTGACTGAGTCTCTACCTTCTATCAAACTCCTTGTGTGCCGATTTCCTTCATCCTGGAATAAACAACTCTTCAGTACCAGCTGAGCAAAATGTCCTAGAATAAGAATCAGCCTGAACATTTGGAATTCCAAACCACTTTTGTTTTATGCAAAAATGGAATGATTTCAGAAATTAGCTTTCTATTTATTTAGGTTTTATTTAATGTCATTCTACAAAGTTTTATATTCTTCTCCATAGAGTTCTTGCACATCTTTTATTAAATTTATCATACCCTCCTTTTCCTTTGCTACTATTAAGTGTAATATATGCTGAAGTTTTTTTTTTAAACCAGTAGGGAAGTTTCTCATTTCAAGAAGATATTTTTGTTTTCCTTGAGTTTTGTTTTTCATCATAAAAGGCTTTCTACTCAGCAATTTCGGGTGTGAAAAAATAATAGAGTAACATTTAAAATTCTGAGGGGAAGAGAGTGTGAGCCTAAAATATTTTATCCAACCAAAACAAAATAAAGATGGAGAATTTTATTTTTATCCAAACCAAAATGTTAGTCAGTTATAATCTATGCACTCAGTAGATGCTTTGAAACATAAGCAATGGGGGCGCCTGGGTGGCGCAGTCGGTTAAGCGTCCGACTTCAGCCAGGTCACGATCTCGCGGTCCGTGGGTTCGAGCCCCGCGTCAGGCTCTGGGCTGATGGCTCGGAGCCTGGAGCCTGTTTCCGATTCTGTGTCTCCCTCTCTCTCTGCCCCTCCCCCGTTCATGCTCTGTCTCTCTCTGTCCCAAAAATAAATAAACATTGAAAAAAAAAATTTATAAAAAAAAAAAAAAAAAAAAAAAAACATAAGCAATGGACACTTGAGTCTTGGTGCAACAAATAAATAGGAATAAAGAACAAAAAAGGGGGAAAGGAAGGAAGGTAGGTAGGAAGGAAGGAAGGAAGGGGAGAAGGAAGGAAGGAGATAATATTAACCACAATAACAAAAGAATTCTATTCACTGTAGCATTCACCAGTTAAGAGTTATTAAAAAAAAAGTCCAGTCAACAAAACATGATAGGAGCATCACTAAATTTGTTTAGGTATGGACACAAATTAAACAACCATGAAAATTATGGCTTCAGAAGAGAATTTAAATGAAGCTAACCTTGGGGCACCTGAGTGGCTCAGTCAGTTAAGCATCCAACTCTTAATTTTGGCTCAGGTCAATATCTCATGTTTCCTGGGATCGAGCCCTGTGTTGGGCTCCATGTTGACAGCACAGAACCTGCTCGGGATTCTCTCTTTCCCTTCTCTCTAACCCCAACTCCCTCTCTCTCAAAATAAATAAACATTAAAAAAATAAGTGAAGTTAACCTTGGCCATGATTTCATTTTATATAGCTCTATCGTCCATGATTTTTACATAGTGCACTCCCATTTAAAATAGCGTAGTTTTTCTCTGTATGCACTCTTATGTGGATCCTGAGAAACTTAACAGGAACCCATGGGGGAGGGGAAGGAAAAAAAAAAAAAAAGAGGTTAGAGTGGGAGAGAGCCAAAGCATAAGAGACTGTTAAAAACTGAGAACAAACTGAGGGTTGATGGGGGGTGGGAGGGAGGGGAGGGTGGGTGATGGGTATTGAGGAGGGCACCTTTTGGGATGAGCACTGGGTGTTGCATGGAAACCAATTTGTCAATAAATTTCATAAAAAAATAAAATAAAATAAAATAAAATAAAAAAAATAAAATAGCGTAGTTATTTCTAAACAAATTGGTAAATCATGCCAAAGACAATCCCAATCTACTTAATACATTGTTCATTTAGTTCCAGCAATACTGTTATCCTGTGTTGAGTTTTATTTACAACTTGTTTTTTGAGTTTTATTTACAACTTAAAAAGACAAAGTGGAAATCTATTTTAAACTTCTACATTATGCTAACTAAAATAAAGTGCATCTTTGAGTAAAACATTCTAATAAATCAAAGTGAGAAGAATCTGTCCATGTTTAATAAATGAAAACTAGAAGTTTGTACAATTATCAAGGATGAATGTTACAATTAGCATTTTATAATCAGCATAGAAAATGCTCTCCTTTTTCTGTCTGTTGAAATGTATATCACCAGTATATTTCCTTGACTTGTTAGGCTTATCAGTAGTCTGAATATGGAATAACATGAAAAGAAAATGAAATGATATTTCTTTAAAATGGGTAATATCATTTTATAATTTAAAGTTTGGACATCATTTAAAAGTTCCAATTTCTTTCACTTGACTTTCGTTCATTCATCTGCAAAAATAGACAATTTATCTCAGTTCAATGAGTGCTAATTCTAAAGTGGACAATTCAGTAAATGAAAAGATAAGGAAGCCCCACTCTGGGTCTAAAAATTCAGCATTGATAGTATGTTTTTTATTCTACTTTCTAAGAAATTAGCATATCTTCAAATTGCCTTTGAAAAATTTATATAGCTTTAAGCATTTTTTATTTACTCTTTAAAAGGATATTAAATTGAAAGTAACCTTGATGTCACAGGCAGATTTTACATTTTTTTAAAATGATAGCTTTGTAGGAATATACTACACATACCATAAAATTCAGCTATTTAAAATGTACAATTTAGTGGGATGGGCTTTTTTTTTTAAGTATATTCATGGAGTTGGGTAATCATCAGTGCTCCCTGATTTCACAACATTCTTAACACCACCCCCTCACAAAAATTTCATATTCACTAGCAGTCACTCTCTGCCTCTCCAACCTCCCCCCCCCCCATAATCAGAACCACTAACCTATATTCTGTCTCTAAAGATTTGCTGAGGGGTGCCTAGCTGGTTCAGCTGATAGAGCTTGTGACTTTTGATCTCGGGTCATGAGTTTGAGTCCCACATTGGATATACAGATTATTTTAAACACACACACACACACACACGCACACACACACGCACACACACAAAACCTTAAAAAATCAAAGATTTGCATTCTTTGGATATTTCATATAAAAGGAATCATATAACATGATCTTTTGTGTCTGGCTTCTTTCACAGAGCACAGTGTTTTCAAGTTCACCCATGTTGTAGCAAGTATTGGTACTCATTTTTTTTTATTGCCAAATAATATTCCAGTGTGTGGATATACCACATCTATTTGTTTACTTATTCGTTGAGGGACATATAGGTTTTCCTACATTTGCCTGTTATGAATAACGCTGTCATGAAAATTGTAGACATATTTTTGCATGGACACCTCTCTTTAATTCTTGGGTGTATACCTGGGAGTGAGATCGTTGGGTCCTATGGATTCTACGCTTAACATACTGAGAAACTACCAGAATAGTGCGCAAAGCAACTCCATCACTTTACATTCCCATCAGCAATGGCTGAGCATTCCAATTCTCCTCGTCCTGTTGCCTTTTATTATTGTCTGTCTTTTAGTTTTAGCCAGTCTAGAGCATATGAAGTGGTTCCTCACTGTGGTTTTAATTTGCATTTCTCTAGGGACTAAGATGCTGAGCATATTTTTTTTTTTTTTGTTCTCACTAGCATTTCCAAATATTTTTGGAGAAGAGTCTATTCAAATCCTTTGGCCACTAAAAAAAAAACAAAACCCAAAACTGGGTTATTTGTTTTTTTTATTATTGAGTTGTAGAAGTTCCTTATGTATTTTGAATACATCTTTGATGTGATGTATGATTTGCAAATATAGTTTCCCATTATATGGTTGTGTTTTCACTTTATTTTTAAAAATTTTTTAATGTTTATTTATTTTTGAGAGAGAGACAGAATGCAAGTGGGGGAGGTATAGATAGAGAGGGAGAGAAAGAATCCGAAGCAGGTTCCAGGCTCTGAGCTGTCGGCACAGAGCCCAATGTGGGGTTCGAACTCATGAACTGTGAGATCATGACCTGAGCTGAAGTCCGATGCTTAACCTGCTAAGCCACCCAGGTGCCCCCGAAATGTTTTTAATTTTAAAGAAGACTAATTAACATTTCTGTCACATACCTAAGAAACATTTCCTAAGTCAGGGTCAGGAAGGTTCATTGTTAGGATTTCTTGTAAAAATTTATATCATTTTAGCTCTTATATTTAGACTGATGGCCGATTTTGTGTTAATTTGTGAAAATGGTGTGAGAGGTCAATGGTATGAGAAAGGGGTCCAGCTTCATTCTTTTTCACATGGATATCCAGTTGCCCCAATAATATTTGTTGAGAAAAGATTTTAGGTCATTTGTGGGCTTTTGCACATTCATACTCCTTTCAGAAGTATCTATTCAAATTGCAGTTCAGACTTGAGTTGAAATTGCTTTCCGTCCACAGATCAGAATAGTTAACATCTTTTGAGTCTTATTTTAAGAATCTCAAACTAACCTCTGATCATAATGACCTCCTCTTTTTTGGTCTTTTTATAGTTAGTATATAGAATCCTTGGCCAACTTCCATTTGATTTCTTCTTAAGAACACTGTATTTTTGTTGCTATGGCAAAAGGGCATTCTTAATTAGTTTCTCTATTATTTTCTAGAGAAATAACATTTTTCTCTTGATATTCTGTCTAGTCACCATGATTCATAAGACTTGGTAGATAGATTCTCTTGAATTTTCTATGTACAGAGTCATTTTATCTGCAAATAAAATACTTTTGTTTTTCCTTTTCCAATCTTTGCCTTTTTAATTTTCCATTTCCTTTTCCTGTAGTTTGTTGGTTGGAAGAAACCAGATTGTGCTATAAACTTTACCACCATCTGAAATTGCCAGTGATTTTGTAGAGTTTTTTTTTCTGTTCCTGTCCAAGATTAATAGTTAGATCTAGAGGCTTGATCAATTTTAATTTCATTTTTTGTTTGGTATTTATTAGCAGGTCCATAAGGTTTATCTGTTTCATTTTTTGAGATGTTAGCCATACATGATGATCATTGCCTTGAACTATTTGGTAGGTTTTAAAAAATGGCCACAAATTCTTATCCCTATTAGATCTACTCTTTTTGCTATGAACTTTTCCATTCCTCCCATTAAAAGATGGGATTCACTTCCCACCCTCATAAATGTGGGCTCACATTGTGGCTTGTAACCACTAGCTGAAGAAGCCTAGGGTAGCCTCTTTAAGTATGGGAGATGATGTATATAGAGAGAGGCTGAGCTCATAGGCAGTATTAACTGATAGATGTGTGAGGGAGATTCTCCGTACCAGCATATCTGACTGACTCCATATGTGTGATCCAGGAGAAAGCAGCAGATCTATCTAGTTGAGTACTTATATTCAAAGAATTATACGCTAATGCATGACTGTTCTTTCAAGCTACTGTGTTTTGGGAACATTTATTACATCAAAATGGGTAACTCATATAATCTTTTAATTAATTTTGCGTTACTAAATGGTGATATTCTAATTCTGTCATTACTTATCTCATTACTTAATATAATATTTACTTTTTATACTTCTATAATAGGGAAATTCCTCATATCAACTATTTGGTTACGTTAGGGTAATGGGAAAGGAAAAAGTATATGAAAAATAAATTAACTCCTTTTCTTTATCTACCAATTTTGGCATTAATTAGTTGGTTTCTTAATATACTTTAAATATATCCAGTGGATATTTCTCCTACCGTAATGAACTCATGGATTTAAATATATTTAATACATTTGTGTTTCAAGAAATATCCTAACTCTTTATCAAAGTTATAGGTGAGCTCTTATAGCTCCTAATTTCCACTTTCCCAATTAAAACTTTAGTAACAGAAGTTGACTTAGAAGATCCTCGAATGTCAAAGTAGTTTCTCTGGTGACAATGAGTTAAAACACAGCTGCTGAAGAAATGGGCAGAAGACGTGGATAGACACTTCTCCAAAGAAGACATCCAGATGGCTAACAGACACATGAAAAGTTGCTCAACATCACTCATTATCAGAGAAATACAAATCAAAAGCACCATGAGATACCACCTCACACCTGTCAGAATGGCTAAAATTAACAACTCAGGAAACAACACATATGGAGGAAGGGGAATCTTTTTGCACTGTTCGTGGGAATGCAAACTGGTGCAGTCACTGTGGAAAACAGTATGAACTTTCCTCAAAAAATTAAAAACAGAACTACCCTATGACCCAGCAATTGCACTATTAGGTATTTATCCAAAGGATACACAAATGCTGATTTGAAGGGGCAAATGCACCCAGTGTTTATAGCAGTGCTATCGACAATAGCCAAATAATAGAAAGAGTCCAAATGTCCATTGACTGATGAATGGATAAAGAAGATGTGGTATGTGTGTATATACATATATATATATATATTATATTACTATATATGTAATATACATACACAATGTATATATACACACACATGCATATGTAATATATATGTATATTACACATATATGTATATTATAATGTATATACATATGCTTGTATATATACATATGCATATTATATATATATATAATGTGTATATACACACATAAATAATGAAATATTACTCGGCAATCAAAAAGAATGAAATCTTGCCATTTGCAATATCATGAATGCAAGTAGAGTATATTATGCTTAGGGAAATAAGTCAGTCAGACAAAGACAAATATCGTATGATTTCACTCATATGTGGAATTTAAAAAACAGAACAGATGAACGTAGGGAAAGGAAAGGAAAAACAACATAAGGTAAAAACAGAAAGGGAGGCAAACCATAAGAGACTCTTGTTTTAAATGTTTGTTTGAGAGAGAGAGAGAGGGAGTGGGGGAATGGGCAGAGAAAGAGAGATAGAATCCCAAGTAGGCTCTGGGCTGTCAGTGAAGATCCTGTTGTGGGCCTCGAACCCTCAAACTGTGAGATCATGGCCTGAGCCAAAATCAAGAGTCCAACACTTAACTGACTGAGCCACCAAGGTGCCCCAAGAAACTCAAATACAGAGAACAAACTGAGGGTTGCTGGAGAGGAGGTGGGTGGGGGCATGGGCTAAATGGGTGATGGGCATTAAGGAGGACACTTGTTGGGATGAGCACCGGGTGTTCCATAGAAGTGATGAGTCACTGGGTTCCACCTCTGAAACCAATACTACACTGCATGTTAACTAACTCGAATTTAAACAAATAAATAAACTACCAAACACACACAGTTGCTCTTTGCCTTAAAGCCGGCAGCTTTAAAATATTATTTGTTGGCTTAGACATGCCTGAATATTAATTTCAGAAAGGCTTAGCCACTTTCTACCCGTGGGACCTAGAACAAGTCTTTGTTTTTCTGAGCTTCACTTCACTCATCTTTCAATGAGAATAATTATTCCCAATAAAATATGTATAAAAATTGTTAGGCCTCATTTGTAAATACCCTTTTTGGGATACCTGGTTTGTCACAGACACTCAGAAAACCTTATATCTTTTTCTTTTATTTATTTTTTACCCTTTTTTCTATCTTCTTCCACTTGGTAGATATTGCCGCAATTCCTTTATAGTACCAGACCATTCGATTTGACCAACCTTCAAATACTATTCCAGAGGAAAAGAGATGGGATATATTTTATCTTTGTTTTAATTTTTGACATGTCTTAATAACACCAAGCTCTGTAATTTAATATGTGCCTAGTGACCAGTTTAGTGTGATATACATGAATTTTTAAAAATTTATGGCTGAAAAGCATATTGGAATGATATATTTAGCTTCCCATTTTACCTTGTTAATTAAATATTCTCAAGTACGGTCCTTATATTATTGGCCTAATTATCAAGTTTAGAGAATATAAAAGAACTGCTGCTCTCCTTCGCTTTCCTCCCTTGCCCCCAAACTGTGACTTTCCGTAATCCCCAGTGTTATACCCTGTAGTGCCAAGTGGAAAGAGAGAGGAGGGAGGTCAAACCACTAATTTTACTGCTCAATTTTAGAGCTGGCCTCAATTTCAAGGTGAAAGAGGTTGAAGATAATGGTTTAAATGAGACTTCAATAATTGTGTTTGGGTTTTTATTATCTATGATTTGATATTAATGTTCTGAATTCCCAGTGGGGGAAAATTTATTCTGGCTCTTTTCTGGCTCCTGAAATTCCCTTATATCTTGCAGATCTAGTTAACGTATCAGGCATTTAGACATCAGCCTGAACGACTTCTCTTTGGACTAGCAGCTGAGAATACCATCAAAACTTTCTTGACCACGTAGAATGATTCTGAGAAGTCTGGAGAAAGAGCCAGGGTATCGGCCAAGCACATGAGCCAGTGTGAGTGAGACTAACCTGGCACAGCCAGGACGCATCTCCTGTGGGATAAATACTGACCATTCTTCTCCTTGGCCTCCAGCAGCCCTTGGATCCTTCACTTCATATTTGGCAGAGTCCTTCCTTCCTTCTCATCTCCTCTGCGAACATTTCTATTTCCACAGGGCAGTGTCAATATCTCTCTACCCGCAGATGCTTTACGCTTTCCCCACTTTGCTTCTACATGAGAATGACCCAGTGGGCAGAAAAACCTGGATTTCAAAAATGTATGCCCTGTAGGGACTTTGCAGTTTGGTTGACACATTCCCTCTTCTTCATATGCTCACAAATTCTCCTTGTTCTGTTTATTTTTGCTGCTCTTGTTGCAACTCAGGCAAACAAGTAAAATGGACTCATAAGAGCTGTCGTATTGCATGGCACAAAAGCCTGGGACAAAACAGGTAATCCCAAAGTACTTTTTTTAATGATTAAAACTAAGGTACTTACTATATGCTTAAATGATTTATTTGGTACTGGAATTTGTTTAGTACATTTCCAAGTAAACTCATAGACGTATGTGTTATAGCCAAGTATACAGCTAAATATTTAATAGTTGGGACAAAAAGATTGGTGTTTTGAATTTTGAAAATTGGGTATTATTGTATGTTAGCCTGTCATAACACGAAATACGTTTTGATTTCACTTTCTATATCTCAATTTCACAGCATAAGGCAAGCTCGGTCAATTATTTTATGTACCGCATTTTATTAAAGTTTGAGTTAAAATTAATTTAACTTGCATTTGGGACAACATTAGTGTTTTCTTCTTTATTCCTTTAGATGTTGTCAGGTAACTTTTGATTATAGCAACACTAACAACTAGTCTCAATTTCCTCCTTGGGAAAAGGGTATTTTTAAAGGTTTAGGCAAGATAGCATTTGGTAGAGGAGCCTGGGTAAGTAACAGCTATGACTGTTTACGTAATATATGTCCCACAAGGAAATATAATACACAGTTATACGTGTTCTAACTTTATCTCCCGTAAAACAATGCCAGTTAATGTTGTCCTTTTCTTTCCCCAGGAGAAGAGAGCTCCTCAGGCTGGCTCAAGAAGAGGGAACTTATTGAAGGACTTCATAGCATTTGAAGTCATAGACATGGAGAGGGTAAGGAGAACATCACCGGGTCTGAGACCTGGGACCTTTAGGCTTATGGCTACTTTCTCTCATCATGAAGGCACTATGGGTCTCTTCCAGTTTTGCTCCCATCTGCCTGTCTTTGAGAGCCTCCTCTATTTGCTTCCCTTATGTCAAACGGCCTCAGACAATGATTCTCCTCTGGTGCTCAAACAATGCAGAGACATCTCTGTGGGGAAGTTCTGTGAAAATGTGCTTGCAAAGGCAGGAGTCCAGGCAGCTCACAGATTAGTAATTCTTATCTCCATCCCTCTTACACACAGCTTCTCCCTTTCTCTCTGGATCTGCTTCTTTTTGTCTGTCTGTCTCTCCTTTCCAGTCATGTCGGGATCGCCTCATGGTCCCCACTTTCCTGTGGTCACTGCTCCACGAAGCCTGCCCCGTTTTCAGAGCCCCGTGACTCATTGGCACAAGTGTTTACCACTAAACTGTCTTCCTCTTGGGTTTGCATTCCCAAGATAGAAAATATAATTGTCTTAGCTTAACTTCGTGAAGTAGGTCATCTACCATTCATGGACAGTACTTTCTTCCCGGGGGTCCACTCGCAGCCCAGTTGTCTGTGGTGGTACATACGGTTTTGACCACAGCCCACTCTGTGGGTGTACCTCCGTAGCATAGGGTCACATCCGCAAGAGAAGGATAAGAAACATCTGTAACACTGGTAGAAAAAGTATGGACCCCACTTTCAAGAGAGGTAATCACGCCATCTTGGATAAATTTTAAAAAGTACTATCACATAAAAACCTTTTAAAATTATATAAAATAAACAAGAAAGAGTCAGCTGCCAGTGGGTACATTCACCTACCTTACAGTCCAATTCTTCACCAAAGAACACAACCCAGAAATGTTTCTGTCTAGGCTTCTCCTGGGATGATTTTAGAGAAGTTGTAATTATGGATGACCGTGGATGACCACGCTGACTCTCCATCCCTCACGATTTCATCATTAATTACGTCAGACTCCCGGAGGGTTGCATCCAGGAACGATTTGGTCCTGAAAGCTTGCAGAATTGCAGCTGCTTCCGGCCAGTTTTCCACTGATCCTCATGACATTCTTTCTGCTGCTGCCAGTTCTGCTGCATTTTGGAGATCTTACTGAATGGTCTGGAGGAAGCACATCATTCCCCTCAATATGTCTTGTGTGGGACCCATTGGAAATGTTATATTACAAATAATACCCAGGGTGTATATGTGTGCTTAGATCAATCTATCTATCTATCTGTTAATTATCTATCTATCTATCTATCTATCTACCTATCATCTATCTACCTATCCATCATCTATCGGATATGTAAGTTTCTCTGCTCTAGGATGATGTTTCCTCTTCGGTGACCATGAGAATTAAGCAGATAACCATAAATAGCTCTTTCATTTTTCAGTCAGGAAACTCAGAACCAAAATCTGGACCTTTTTCTGACTATCATTCTTTTAAACTCTCTTATTGACCTCTAACCTTCTACTCCTTTCCTCCCAACATCAGTCTGCTATTTTAATGCATACTTTAATTCTAAGCTTTGGGGTGCCTGGGTGGCTCCGTTAAGTTAAGTGTCTGACTCTTGATTCCGGCTCAGGTCCATGATCTCATGGTTCATGAGATCGAGTACCACGACGCTCTGTGTGCTGGCGGTACAGAGCCTGCTTTGGGATTCTCTCTCTGCCCCTCCCCTGCTCGTGTTCTTTCTCTGTCTCAAAATAAATAAATAAACATTAAAAAATTACTTTAATTCCAGCCTTGTAGTCAGAATAACACTTTAATTTTTGTAGCCTCAGCTCAGTTCCTAACATAAGGCTCCAGAGTCACCAAAGAGAACCATAATAGGATCCAAGTAGATACAGTTCTCTACACTAATTCAATTCCATTTTTTCCCTCTCTTGAAAAAAAAGTCTTCATACCTCTCTTTGCTTACAGCAGAATGCCAAAATTTATTGTTCAACATCGTCCCCTGTTGTACCTATAAATTCTTACCTCCATATGCTTCCTAATGTGATTCCATTTCTAGAGTAATGGATGATTTTATTTTTTGCCTTATAACGTACATTTATGCAGAACATCACATGCTAGTTCATGCTGTTTTATGCTTCCTTAAATTCATTTACCCTCTACCCGTGCTTCAAAATCCAAATAAAAACCTGAGTTTAACCCAGCTGACCAAGGAGAAAATAATTACCGACTTCTCTGATTGCCAGTATAATTTACTAACTGCATCAGGGGTTTTAGCATGAACTAAATGTAGTATAGACCCCCTTTTGGGTGACTGCCAAGATCACAAGGGTTTTCAGTTTTGTTAATAATGTTTCCTTACATAGGTTTGTCTCCCTTTATCACCTGTACAAGAAAGTGTTCACATAGCAGGATTGAACGTTAGAAGGTCTTGCTTGCAGGACTGGTCTTTGGTTGGCACCTGGGAACTTGGATCTCAGATTGGTCTCTGCCCCTAACTGATAGTTAGTCTTGCTGTGTCTGGTTTGTTTGTATAAACAACACGATTCATGGCAGACACATGGGCAGAAGTTGCCTATACCACCAGCTCCCAATAAAAATCCCTGCGTTCTGATTCTTAACCTGGCTCCCTTAGGCAGAAACAATGCATATGTGTGGTTGCATTGTCACTGCTGGAGAAAACACACTTAGTGTGACCCTGTTCAGGCTGGAGGGGAGAGACCATAGGGATCCTGTGTATGGATTTCTCTAGCTTTTTGGTGTTTCTTTTGGTTTGCAAAACTTGGGAGCTTTCTGGGTGAAATTGAAAATTAGCTCCTGTACTTGGGGGACAAAAAGAGACTGTGGAGGCAGGCTACCCCAGATGGCAGTACGTGGCCGTTTTAATAAAGCAAAGGACCTTCTTCATGAGGCTTGTCTTGGGTAGCTGCAAGATGAGTAGATCTCCACACCTCCCTGCGCGAATCTTAAGCATGTATCTGGAGTCTTTAAGTGGGTTCAGTCGTGTATTCCGTACAGACGGTCTCAATAACACCTTACTCTCTCCAAGCTGCATCCTTAAAATGGCTCCAGCTATGGGAAATGCGGGCAGAATGTACATGCCAAAGGGGTGGGGTGTGCCGAGCCTCTGATGGTACAGGTCAACTGGTGGTCATGTCCTCTTGGTGACTTCCTCCAGCAGATTCTTTTTCCTCTGCTGAAGAATTCCTTTCACAGTGATAAACCATTGCTGTGAGTACAGAGGGCAATTGTCCTGTGACTGTTCTAGTTAGTGAATCGCCCAAGATGAGGCTGATTGCAGGGACCCATGAGTATTACCTGAAACACTGTTAAAGTGACAATAACGGTGTAAACGAGGTATAATCTCACGATACCAAAAGGAAAGAAGGGAGTGGAACCTTAGTGGGAGAGCAGTGTGATGCTCCTTCGGGCAGCAGGAGAGCGTGGGGAGGAACGGTCACGCACAAAGCATAGTGGAGAAAGGTGGGTGGGGGGACGCAAGGGTCAACACCATCGCTAATCCCTCTGGGTCCCCACAAAGCTCGGGACTGGCGAGTGCAGGGTAAAGGGTCGGGAAGAACAGTGTCTGGAGGAGGAATTGGAGGGAAGCGCACTAGTCTTCCAGCCCTGTCTTTCATAAACACTGGGGATCAGGCGCCTACCCTCCAGGGGAGGGGGCTGGGCGTGGGAGAAGAATACAACCAGGTGTGGACATCCATAGTTTCAGTGATCCTGCAACTCTGCAATCGTGTCCCTGCCGGTCTGGCATTTGATGAAGCGCACCCAGTTACCTACCCCACGTTTCCGAGCAGCATTTGACCCCTTCCTTCATTTATCACGTGACTTCATAATCCAGCCATACCAGACATCTGAGCAACATCTATCATGTGAGGCCTATATAGAAAGCATCACTTAAAAAACTTGACACTCGCAGTTTTTTTTTATTAAATTCTCTCATCCTCCAATACAAGAGGCCACAGGCAGCTGCATTACGCCCTGAACCCAGCCCTTTGCAGAGTTGACTGGACCCGGCTCCTCAGAGGGGAGCATTTTCCTTAGGCATTTAGTCTGTCTACATCTGTAAATTGGGCAGCACAGAGAACATTTGTTTCTCTTCTCCATATGGCGGGGCGGGGGGTGGGGGGGGGTGGTGGGGAAAGCAAGTCTGATGAAGAATGAGATTAAATGGAGCTGAGATGAGCTGAGTTGAGGGGAGCAAAATCAGAGAGAATCGCTCTCGGAGGTAGGGCTGCCTCCCTGACGCTGGGTCCTGAACATACCTCGGTCTCCCCTTGATGGTTAGGTTGGCTCTGGGGAAGGGCTGAGCTCATTACCCGACGCCTTGCTTTGATTCTCAGACGCATTAAAATTAGGTTCAATCTCAGACATATACTTTTGAAATGCAGGCTTTTATTAGAAAATGATCAGAATAAAAAAATTATCAGAACCTAACACGTTCTTATGCACACAGCTGGTTCTGTCTCCATCTGTATCTATCCATCAAGATGCGTATCTAGGATATATGAAATACATTGTAATGACACCATGTATATTAAGATAATTTATATATTCCATAATTAAGAACTAACGTTGTCATTTTTGTCCGTCTTAGTTTCTATCGGCCCTCCAAGGGCTTCATAAGTCACTAATTCTATCCCTAAAGCCAGGAACCAGGGCAAGGTAAATGGTTCTTTTATACCCTCGTGCTATTCACAACGTTTGTCTCACACGTCCACCCTGGCACCTTGCACGCCTAACACCCTGACCTGCTGCCAGTCTCAGCGGCTGGACTCATTCTGTTCTCACTATTCTTGTTACAGACGGGACTGGATACGGGGCGTCCACCTCCTCGGCTGACATGGGTGCCCTCTTCTTTCAGCCTTCTCCCTGGTGGTACCTTCATTACCTGCTCCTTATCATTATCAGTGTCTGGCACAGGAGGACCTAGCCCTGAGTCCTCCTGAACTGAGCTGCAGACCCTGCCCCCTCCCCCTCCCCCAGGCTTCTGCCAGCCTCCTCTCAGCTCGGCCATTACGGCCTAGAGAAGCTTGTCTTCCTCAAGGGGTGGACTTTGGCAACCCCAACATCGGTCTGCATCCAGCAATGTTGCAAAGATCAAACTGAACGAGTAAATGGATGTGAATTATATTCATTTCAGGCGGTGTAACATGTAGCATTGCCGTGTAGTGTGAAACAAGTTTTGAAAATGCATGCTCCGGGATACAAAATCAATCTTTCAATAAAATTTATGCTGGAGAGGTCTGATTAAGCATAACTAATGGGTTGGTGTAGAAGACAGAATATTAAAATTTTGCCAAAGGAAGAAAAGATATGGCTATTCTTGACAAGTTAGATAATATTTGAAAAGATAAAAGGTGTTCCTGGAATAAGAGGTTAAGTTTGGCTCCCATCCGTAGTGAGAAATAAAATGAATGTGACATAGGTTTTCTTTTCTTAGGCAGTGCTGTTTGTTCCCTAGTACCGTGCTCTCATCCAGGTGTTTTAAAACGGATATTTTTAATTCAAATTTCTTGCGCACAAGTATATAAATACGTGGAGCTTTCTAGTGCATATGGTATCATCTTCCCCCAGCCCCCTTTCCGACTAGAATTCCCGCATCTACTCCTTTATAATTTCTAGGCATTTTGCCCATCTTTCACGTTCTTAAAATTATAGCTAGAATTCTTGTAGTGACTTTTGCCAACACCTTAAGTACCTTATTAATTGGGTTTGAAAAACTGTATCTAGACTGGACATTGAATTCATTCAATTAAAATTAATGAGTATCCATGGAGATGCTGGTTCAGAGTTGAGTTCTTGCCAACCCATCTCTAACAAAAAGTAAAATATTCTCCCTTTCAGACAAAGATTGTCACAATCAGCAAATGACTGTAGGGCTCTTCATCATTGCCAGTGGTGACTTAGCACCGGTTCCCACTTTCCCCCACTGTCACCCCATGGAATGGGTGAGAATGAGGAACCGTATCTTGGCCGTAACTTTGACACATAGGTTGCTGTCCTTCCCGGTGCCCTGATGCCTGTTCTTGCACATGAAGAACCAGCTCTGGGCTGGCCGGGAAGATTTATTGGCAAAAGAAAACAGAGTTGAGAAGGTTGGACCAACGAATGATATTTGGAACATTTTTCATTGCTCTTTTTGATAGTCTTTAGAATCTGATCCTCGCCATTTAGAAATTATCTTCTGTGGTTCTAACTGAAGACATGGTTGTATGAGACAGCAACATGTTGAAAGGAAACAATTTTAATGGTGACCATTAATAATCTAATTGAAATGTTACTGAATTCTTAGCTCTCTAAGTGATAATGGTTTTCTACTCTTACTTGGCATAGCAACCGTATCTTTGTGGGTTTCAAGGGGGGTTTGAATGAATTTTTTAAAAAGGAAAAGAACGTACACGATGGCATTTTTCCTCACTGGTCTATAGGACTACTTGGACGTGAGGGCTTTGTCTTAAATTATTTTTCTTCCCCCATGGCTCCTGTTTGAATACTTGGCACCTGGGTGATGGCATTCAAATGTTGCTCAAATAAATAAAATGGAAACAATGAGTTAGGGTTCACCATTATATCTGCTGATTAAAGCACATAGAAGCAAATGTACTTCATTCCCTGAAATACTGAATATCACAAATTTAAAGTGCATTAAGATAGATATTTTAGACTCTCTGTAGTCTCGGAGCTGACTCTTTAATCAAAATGGAATTGTTATGGGTGCAGCTGGGGGAATGCCATTTTTTACATTAGTTTTGAATTCTTTCTGTTCTGAAACAAATATCCAGATATTATTTTTAGCTTATATGATACATAACTTGCAAAGAGCTGTATCTGGATACCTACCAAATGAAAAATGTAAGCATAACTATGGAAGTACTCTGTTCCTGAAGAATAAAGCATATCATCAAAATTAGAGCTCCATGGTTTTAACTAATGACTTAATAATTGGTAGAAACCATTTTTGAACAGCAATGGCATTTTACTTCACATTCCTTTAAATTATGCTGAAGGGTGCCCGGGTGGCTCAGTTAGTTAAGTGGCCGACTTCGGCTCAGATCATGGTTCATGATTTAGAGCCTTGTGTCGGGCTCTGTGCTGACAGCTCAGAGCCTGGAGCCTGCTTCAGATTCTGTGTCTCCCTCCCTCTCTGCCCCTCCCCTGCTTGTGCTCTGTCTCTCTCTCTCTCTCTCAAAAATAAATCAACATTAAAAAATTAAATAAAAAATAAATAAAATAGGCTGAAAAAATATACCACAAATGCTTAATTAGCCTTTGTCATATTTGGTGTAAAATTTGGTGAAGAGAAAGTTGACCATTGTTCATTCCTACCACTCTCTTCAAAGTGCTTGGTTACCTGGAACCAAACATTGAGCCCTGACTTTCCTTATCATAAGCAGTAAGAGTTGAACTAGCTAACTTTTCATGGATTACACTCTATGATGATTTTTGCTCTATCATATTCAAATGTTATCATGATATGTGGTTAAACACACATTAAAATCACTACACAAGTACCTGGTTAGCTGTATGAGAAAATGTCCATGATTACACAGCAGCAAGGACATTCTAGCAAGCATTGTTTCTTCATTTCCTTTCTGTAGTTACCCTCTGCTACCCCTCCTCCCAGGTGTTAAGACCGATACTCCCGAGTCACCTCTCACTTTCCAATGGGCCACTGTCAACGGACCTCCTGCTTCTGGCGCTGGTTTGAAAATTCTCCACAGAACGCATCTTACTTTTGCCACACTGTTGCTCCCTCGCGGTTGCCACAATTTTCTACCTCTGCGTGACGTTTGGTGCCATTACGCACATCAACCGTCAGATGCTTTTAAGGACCTCAGCGTTTCCCAGGCTTTCTGGGTTTTGCTGCTTTCTTGCCGTAAGACGGAGACGTCATAATCTGTAAGTCTTGCAAAAGTGAATTCCTGCTTCTTTACTTAAAACCTTACATCTCCTAACTTTATCCAGAAATATTTACTGAGCACCTACTATGAGCTTACATGGTGGCTCCAGACACAATAATGAGAAATTAGACATCAGCTCTGCTATTCATGTGGCTTCCAGTCTAGTGGGTAAGACACACTGATAGACGTAATTGGTATATGATACACATTTACAGGTAAGTACTCCTAAGGGAAGGCTCTTAGTTCTATGGCAGTCCATTCAAAAGAACTCTGACCAGGATGCAGGGGTATTCCGTTCCAGACTGAGCAAGAAGAATATGCAAAGAGCCTGTGGTAAGAAGTAGCATGGCGTGTTTAGGAACTGAAGGAAAAAAAATAATTTGTAGGTATAAAAGAGAGAAAATTATAAGATATGTGTGTATTAAGTTATGATGCTCTGAGTGACTTATTAGGCAGCTGGACTTATTGTGGGACCTGGTGTCCATTCGTGTCTATTGAAAGAACAATTTGAATAGGTCACTAGAGTTACCCTTGGCTGGGGCATTTGCTTATCAGAGTAGACAATATGTCAGTCCCATACCCCATTTGTTCTTATAAATATGGACCATTAGAGGGGCAAGTCACAAGAAAAGGACAAGGACAAGGAAATAAAGATGAAACCATAGACTTGGCAATTCCACAAGTTTCAAATGATCTATCTCCTATCTATCTATCTATCTATCTAAATTTTTTTAATGTTTATTTATTTTTGAAGGAGAGAGAGACAGAGTGTGAGTGGGGGGGCATAGAGAGAGGGAGACACAGAATCCGAAGCAGATTCCAGGCTCTGAGCTGTCAGCACAAAGCCCGATGCGGGGCTCGAACCCACAAACCGTGAGATCATGACCTGAGCCGAAGTTGGAGGCTCAACTGACTGAGCCACCCAAGCGCCACTATTGTCTATCTAAATGTTAGTGTGATCGGTGTGTACACACCGATCGTGTGTGTGTACACGTGCACCCTAGGAGTTTGGGTAATCCCAGATTAAATAAATGGATGAACCAGGGGACAGATACATTAGGTATTACCAATATCCTCACACTACTAATATTTTTTGTTTAAGCATGGAAATAGTATTTTCTTCTCCTCTGAGGAAAACGGATCTGAATGGGCATTTGGAGGACACAGAGAAGCCATGGTTATCTGGGGAAAGAGTTACTGAAATGAGTTGAAAGGCTATTCAACACTTTGTTTTTATGATGCCCTCAGGAAGGACTTAGCTCTTGATGGTGCTTGTTGTTTAATGACCCTCCAAGGGATATAAGACTGGCTTTTCCACATTTGCATTGCTTTCTTCAGAGATTATAGGTTTAAAACATCCATGTCCTTAGTTTCTTAAGGAACTCCCAAGTACCAGATATATGGAGTAACTCTGAATATAAATTCTTGTAATACTGGCCAGAGTTTTCTTATCAGTAAATTGGCAGTAACAAAATTTTCCTTGAGTGAAAATATGAAGCTCACCTTTTCAGAAACAGAAATTTATCTTAAAAGGGTAAATGTAAGTGCATCTTGGGAGTTTTTCCCTTAAACATAGAGTCGACACTGTTCGACCCACTAAATCAATCCATGAGAGTTCAAGCAAAACTCTGAAGCATGTAACCGAGATGTCCACAGAACAAACACAAATTATAACGGTTCTGTACATGATCTGCTCTCTACAAGTCAATGAAAACTTCTCATTCAAAATGATCTTTCTAAACATTTCCCCCAGATGATAGAGTATGCAAAAGAGCTTTCCTTATGCCGGTTTTAATTCTTGTCTATATTCCCAATTAATTATATATCCTAATATTTATTTAGCACTTTATCACTTGCAAAGTGTTTTCACACTTACACATTTATTACCTCATTTCAAATTAACAACACTTCTTGGTAAGATAGGTGGTATTATCATTCCAATTTGAGGGATGAAGAAGAGATTCAGAGAAGTCCACAATTTGCCCAACATCAAACAAAAAGTGATTTGCACAGCTAATAAGAGTCATTAGCATTTACTAGGCAACAAACACAGCCTGGTCATTAAGATAGGTGCCTTATATACGTTTGCCTGTAGTGCTAGCAGGGACCTTCTAAGGAAGGTAGCATTGCTCCTAATTAACTGAGATGAGGACCCAGGTGAACCCGCTGAGCACGTGGCAGAACCTAGAACTCAACTAAGATCATTTCACTGTGAATCATAAAAGTTTGCCCTCATTCACATTAGATTCATTTTCCTCATTGAATAGTTTATACCAATACATTTTTTATGATAGCTGAATAATTTGAGTTCACAGTTTTTAGGTCAAATGATTAAATATAAAATAATTTCTAGTTGCTTCCTGGAGATTTCTGTAGACAGTAGCTTTTTTTTTTTTTTAAGAGTAACTGTTTTGAATAGTAATTTTCTGTCCAATTACCAATTTTTTCTCCCCGCAGAGCCCTTCAAGAGGGTGGGCACTGCAGTGCAAAGTTGCTGGAAATGCTTAACTCATTCATACTCACGCTGTTTAAATCCTCGTTCAGTCATTCCTCAGTCAAGAGTTAAATAATGGACTAGAGAAGAAATCCCGTGGAAGCTCCGTCATCATCATCATCAGCAGCAGCAGCATCAAATATCTATTTCTAAGTACTTTATGAAATGAAGAAGATATAATGCCTTCTTCCTAAATCTAAAGTCTGAAAAGAGGATAGTCTAAAGACTGGACATCCAGAACTCAGTCTTTTAAGAATTAATTATGTTTACAAATAAAAAAAAAAAATCAAACAGCTTTTAAAGGAATGATTCAATTAAGAAGTACTCTGCAAATGTTTGAAAGTAAACAGTCTGTTCAAGACGACCTGTCCAAGTTATATAATTGACAAATCATCACTGCAATTTTTAGGAGCTGGTTTGGTAGGAATATAGAGTAGAAACAAAGTAGAAAAGAGTTGATGTTGTTTTCCCTTAAGGTTCAGACACACATATTAGAGCTCCAAAAGTAAGGTGTTCAAGTGCCGAAAAAGACTTTTTGTTATTATTTCAGTATCTTTGAGAAGGTTTATTAGGAGCTATTATTTCAAGTTTTAGGATATTGATGCCATCGTAAGATATGTTGACATAAAACTAGATCATGAATTGGGAATTTTTTTTTTAATTTTTTTTTTCAACGTTTATTTATTTTTTTTGGGACAGAGAGAGACAGAGCATGAACGGGGGAGGGGCAGAGAGAGAGGGAGACACAGAATCGGAAGCAGGCTCCAGGCTCTGAGCCATCAGCCCAGAGCCCGACGCGGGGCTCGAACTCGCGGACCGCGAGATCGTGACCTGGCTGAAGTCGGACGCTTAACCGACTGCGCCACCCAGGCGCCCCGAATTGGGAATTTTTTGATTCAAAAGAATGACTTACTCTGTGTGGGGATTCAATTGGAGTATATGCTTCAATAGGTAGAATTTATGTTATACCAAATTATGATGCTGTCCAGCACATCAGGGACTTTACCTAATTCTAGACAGCCGGAGGAAAATAAAAGAAAGTTTATATGTTTTCTAATATTGTTGAATATTAATTGTGAAAAACTGTCTAGATTCTGGCTCTCATGCACATTTCTATTTAACCCATCCCTGTAACTCATATAAACAATAAGATAAGTGTTATCAATGCCCCTACAGCATTGTAATTGTTGCTTAGCTATGTGCACAATTTACTTCTCCATTATCTCCATTGCCACTTATGTCCTTTGGATTTGATTCTATGTTTCAAGAGGTAAAATTAAGTTATTCCAGGCACAGGAGTTAATGGGGTCATTCATTCACAAACTTTGGGAGAACTTAGTAATGTATTGGTTTCCATATGTAGCACTGCCCTCTACTGGGTAAAGAAATATCGGATGTTATTAATAGATTCCTAATTAAGAGCAGCTTGGTAGAGAATATGTGAAAAGATAATTCAAATCTAACTACCCCAATAATTTTTTAATCTGAAGGGGTTGAGGAATATTATCATAGAATAAGAGAATCTCTGACTGTTTTCATATAGGCATTTTAACTTCACGTTTTTTCTTGACTTAAATAAATGTGTACTTTGATTTAAATGTGAGGAGTCTCAGATTTGACCTTAGATCCTTTTTTTTTTTTTAAACGTTTTTTATTTATTTTTGGGACAGAGCGAGACAAAGCATGAACGGGGGAGGGGCAGAGACAGAGGGAGACACAGAATCGGAAACAGGCTCCAGGCTCTGGGCCATCAGCCCAGAGCCCGACGAGGGGCTCGAACCCACGGACCGTGAGATCGTGACCTGGCTGAAGTCGGACGCTTAACCGACTGCGCCACCCAGGCGCCCCGACCTTAGATCCTTTTGGAGCTAAAACATATGAGAGATAACTGGTATGTGTGTATTGTAAACAAGTTAAGTGATAATGAAATTCAAATCAGTTTGGCACTTATTTCAAGGATTTATTATTTGAGTTTGTGCTTGGGAGATGGGTAAGAAGTTATACCTTTTATTTAGAACTATTTTTTTCAACATTTAGTTATATTTATGACCAGCTTATATTTGGATGGTAGTAGAATGTTGTTTGCTTTTAGTTATATGTTCTGTAAGATATAGATGAGGGTATGTGAATGTATTTCTTCTGTTTTTCTCATTACTCCATTACAATATAGGGCAGGGGTTTTAGAAATTCACACCCTACTTGATTTTGTTAATTACCTCAGTCCAAAAGACAAATGTTCCTGCCAATATCAGTGTGCTCATAACTCTAAGCAATACTGAGTGACAGTTGAAAAATATGATTAGTTACATCAGGTAATTTAAAAAATGACTTGGGACAAACTGGGAGGAGATATGGTCGGCATTATATTTCAAAGGTGGCAAAAAACACCTAAGCCGCTTCTTATGTTGTAACTCCAAGTCTGATGGGCTGGCTGCGTGATGGGGGGCCTTTGGCATTTATTTGGGATTCCATATATCTCCTGTATGGAAGTAAACTTAATGACAAAGCAGCCAGTATCATTGACCACTTACTATATGCCAGGCACAATTCAGACTGTCAGATGCATAAACACGTTTTATCGTGATCACAATCACATGAAGAAGTGATAATATTGCCACTACAGTTTGAGAAAGCTGAGACAGAACTAAATAACTTGCCAAATCACATAAGCTTTAGGAAGGGATTGAACCTGGGCAATCTAGCTTAGAGCCTAAACTCTTAAGGTCTATGTCACAACTGCTTCCCTTGTAGCGATGGAAGTGGGGGGGATAACCATCTTTAAATTCCTTTCTGTTCTAACATGGCATAATTCTTGATTTCCTTGAATGTCCGTACATCAAATAATTGAATGGAGAGTGGAATCTCTAGAAGATAAAATGCTACGAAGGCAGGAAATCTAGCTAGGACGAATCTGAAATTAATATCTTGTGGAGATAGTACATTTTTTTTCAAAATAAAAACCAATTTAGTAGAAATAGTACCAGAATATACACTGACAACAGTTTATCCTTCAACCTCCTATATTCAAGGACTATCCATCGGCTAACATTCTATCATATTTTAACAGTGAGTATGTCAAGTGTAGGGACAGTTAGGAAACAGAAGCGAATCATAGCTAACAACTGTGGTTCTTTTTTGGTGGGTTAAACCTTAGTCTAATGCTGGCTGAGTCACAGATTTGCTACTTCCTGAATAAGTAACAGATCTTCTTTACTCTTCTTGGGGATTCTCTGTGTCCAAGCATGGTGCTATCATTCCTGTGTTTCTTCAAGCAAAAGCATTGAGATCATCCATCATCCATTTCTTTCCCCTCCAATCAGCCATCGTCTCCATCTTACCTCCTAAGTATGTTTTATGTCCATTCATTTCCCTCAGTCTTCATCACCACTTCGTAGCTCTTGGAGACCTTCACCCTTGCCCTGACTGATTTTCCTAATGGATTCCTCAAATTCACTCTTGGCTCTCCCTAGGCAGTCACAGTGATATTTTAAAATTACAATATTTATTTATTTGTTTATTTATTTATTTATAGAAAGATGGATAGGAGAGCATGAGCAGGGTTGGAGAAAGAGAAAGAGAGAAAATCCCAGGCAGTCTCCATGCTCTGCACGGAGCCCCATGTGGGGCCAGAACTCATGAACCATGAGATCATGATCTGAGCCAAAACCAAGAGTTGGACTCTTAACTGCCTGAGCCACCCAGGCGCCCCTAAAACTATAATTCTTTTGTAAACTCCTCCAAGTAAAGAAGTTGTAGGAAGTTGTTCTCTAGATGTGAAGACACATTCTAAAACTTCATAATTAAGACAGTTCAGTACTATTTGTCCAGTAATGGGCAAATTGATCAAAGAAATATAATAGAGATGCTGGAGGTAGCACATATAGGCAGAAATTTGATACAGGACAGGGGCGCCTGGGTGGCTCAGTCGGTTAAGCGTCGGACTTCAGCCAGGTCACGATCTCGCGGTCCGTGAGTTCGAGCCCCGCGTCATGCTCTGGGCTGATGGCTCAGAGCCTGGAGCCTGTTTCCAATTCTGTGTCTCCCTCTCTCTCTGCCCCTCCCCCGTTCATGCTCTGTCTCTCTCTGTCCCAAAAATAAATAAACTTAAAAAAAAAAATTTGATACAGGACAGATTTGGGGTTTCCATACAGATCAGGAGGGAAAGAATGGGTTGTTAAATAAAGAGTGCTAGGACTATTAGTAATCCATATGTGAAAAAATGAAATTGGATGTTTTTGCTACATTTGCAAAATTCATTTCAGGTAATTCAAAACTGAAATATACAAAAGCAAAGCCACGGTTAGAAAACATATTTGCAAAACATCAGTGCAATAAACAATAAGGTTGAATGATCTAAATATAAATAAAAACATTTAAGTAACTCAACAGAAAAAAAAAAGATATAAATGAACAGGCAACTTAAAGGAAGGAAAAAAGAATGGCCAAAGAACATATGAAAGATTCTCAAATGCACAGATAGGGAAATGTAAAAGCCATAAAAAAATACCATTTCATGCTTATCAGATTGGCAATAAATTAAAAAATGGAATAATATCAAGTATCAATGAGAATTTGGAAACTTGGAAATGATTGAGGAGATGTAAAATGCATAGTGGAAATGTAAATTAGAATACAACCTTTGGAAAATAATTTCGCAAAATGTAGAAAGTGTGAAAATATTCACAGCCTTAAAGCCTGAAATGACACTCCTAGGATCCCTAGGTAGATCCTTGCAGCGACCCTATGGCATATGTGGGGGAATGGGTACAACATGTTTACAGTATCACTGACAGTGACAGGGTGAAACACAAATAAATAACCTCATTCTTCCACTCTCCCGTCTAACACTCCTTTCAGAGGGAATCCTTCCTGAACACCCCAGAGACAGCCCCCTCTCTTATGAACATTTACAACTCCTTTTATGAACACTTGTGCACTTTTCTTTCCTGGTAGTTACAATAGGAGATTTTTTTTATTCAGCTGGGTGATTGTTTTACTACTTTCTCTGACACCCTGTGAAATAAGCTGATGAATATGAAAGTCTCATTGAAAGATTTGCTTTGTATGTTGTTAACACCATCAAATCACTGATGTTTTGCAGTTTACCCCGGCGTTTTTTTTTTTTTTTTTTCTTTTCAAAAATATCTGTAATAGCTTTGGGAACTGGTATGCTCCAGAGAAATGAGGAAGCCATATTGATTTTGCTATGTTTACTTTAGAAGTAAATTTTTCAAGTGCAAGTCATTTCAAAGCATAACCAGGACAAAAGTTGTTTTCTTCCCATTCAAGAGCAATTGGGCTCTTGGCTGCCTTGTTCTTTCATAGTTGGGGCATAGGATGAAAAATCACAGGTACAGAAACTTGTTTTTTAAAAAGAATTTATTTATTTACTTTTAACCAGCAGTGTTGACTGCAGCAAATGCTTTGGCTGTCCACCGTAACTCTTTTTCTTTTTTTGTCCACTGTTTAGTTCAAACTCTTTGTGGAATGAACCACAGTAGTTGTAAGAAAAGCAACCAACTAACAAACAAGAGAAGGAAATGCCATGAGGGAGGTCATAGAAGTAGAATAATTCTGTGTCAGAGATTTATATACTTTGCAGTTAATATTTGATGAAAATATTCATCTTTCATTTCTTGAAAGAATTCATGAATTTTACAAGGCACTCATTATAAATAATTAGACTGAGGAACATCTTTTTAAATGATTACAGTTACATTGTCTTATAAGAGGACATGAGAGTCTTGCTCCATAGAGGGCAATGGAAATGCTGCTTTCAACTCCTGCATTTTGAATTCTCTTCACATGGCTTTCTGTTGTCCCTAATGAATCAAAGTGAATCCAAACTCAAATATATTTGTGTAATTTGTATAGTAGGCAATATATGAATTGCAGTGTATTGATGTATTTATCTTCCCTCCCAAATTCTCGGTAAGTTCTATATTCTCCATCTGTACATTTAAATATTCGTGGTTTATATCTAGCTGGATATGCCTAGAAGTTATCTTGGTACGTAGAAATATTCAACAATATTCGTATATAAATGAATATCTACAGCTGCCATTATAATGGGCTGATTTGGATGGAAAAGGAATATTGGTTCAGTATTAACAAGAAATCTCATGAATAAACTTATAATCTGTGAGATTTACCTCTAAATTTAAATTCTATTTATGTGAATTATCATCCAAAACCCTTAAAATTAGTCATGTCCATTCTTCTCACAAGGAAAATATCATTATTGAGAGCTAACACCAAAATAATCTCTTCCAAAATTTTAATTTGTATTGTAATTTGGTATATGAATAAAAGATAGCAGAATTCTGTCCATATTTTGGAATATAAATACTGTAGGCACAATAAGACATGATGTATTAGGGCACTACCAGTTAGAGTATGTCATAGTAGCTCAGACTCAGAAGCCAGACAGTCTGGAATCCAATCCTGCAAACGTAATAACTATGCGACTCCCGGCAAGCAAATTAGATTTCGTAAACTTCAGTTTCTCATCGGATAGAAGGGGATACTATTATGGCCTACTTTATGATATCATTGTGAACTCATGTCAAATGCTTTAGTCTAGCAACTGGCAAATAATGCAGGTTATGCGTATTGTCTCTAATGACATCATTATCTCCTTGGTGATTCTGCACGCGGCCTTACCATTAGTAAGAAATCAACATTAATTGGCCTCATAGGCCCTTATTTGTAACAGATATGTCTGTCCGGTTTCAATAACTAAATATAAATGATGAACAATGCTTCCAAAGGTTTTTTTTGTTTGTTTGTTTGTTTTGTTTTTACAGCATGACTGAAGGTTCTAATTAATGAAAATTGTTTTGTAACTTTGGAGAGTCATTTCAAGCACCTGCATTTTTACTGATACTTTCCTCCTTTGTCAAGATTCTATTCAGTGTATCTCAGGAGTTTTGAACTCCCAGTATACATGAGTCCCCTGATTCCCATTATGATTGAAATGGTCCAATACCAAACGGAGAATCTGGAAATACCAACTACTTGTTCACTATTATTACTTAAAAAAAAAAGAACTTTCTGTAAACTTATAAAGTACAATTACATTGAAGTGACGATAAGTACGGGCTTGAACAATCTTGAAAAACATGAAATCGAAAGTTGACTGTAAATAAATTGTATTTACTCAGATGGTAATATGATCATCAATTTAATTTTTTTCTTAAAAAATATTAGCCTTATTTATTTCAAATGCAGGCTGCACATCGATTCCCCCCAACCCTCATGCAAAATAAAAGATCTCTGAGAACCAAGAACCTAGGATTTCATTATACGTCCTGAGAAATGTACAGGAGAAGACTTCTTTGTCCCGCACTAACGCGCAGGTACCTTTCTCCTGACACAAAGCTTATTTCAGCTGCCTTGGGCAAAAGAGAAACTTCCACCCTAAGCTCATTTGCACAGGGCCTGCCTAGGTCTGAACCTGGAAACCCCACCTTTCTGTACCAAGAGTCTGCACCAAGGGCACACAACAGCCATTTTCTTCCCTTGTCTTCTCTTCACATTCCTACATTTCCTCCCTTTTCCGTCCGTTCTCCTTGCTCCTTGTTTCTTGGTAAATTGAAGAGTTATCTTCCTGATCACATTGTGTTGAAACTTTGGACATTTTGTTGGTTGATTATGTAATCCACACGTGAGCCCTTCCTGGCCAGCAGAGGTCTGGAAACCCGACTCATGGCTGCAAGGCTTGTGTGGTGATATTTACTCACAGGATATAATGAGTCACCTTGATGGCATTTTCAGCTCGATTGCCACTTGAAGCCAGAAAGGTGGTCCCTTAGAAAGAGGACTCGGGGCATGTGGGTGGCTTCGTTGGTTAAACATCTGTCTTCGGCTCAGGTCATGATCTTGAAGTTCATGGGTTTGAGCCCCATGTCGGGTTCTGTGCTGACAGCTCAGAACCTGGAGCCTGTTTCAGATTCGGTGTCTCCCTCTCTCTCTGCCCCTCCCTTCCCCACTCTTAAAAATAATAATCACTAAAAAATTTTTAAAAAGAAAGAGGACTCCTTTACTATTGTAAGGCAGAATGGAAGAATAGGGAAAGACAGAAGTTTTTTGCTGTTCTCCTTTTATCTTCACATGATGTAAGTGTACACATTGTTCTGAAGGATAGATATCACAGGTAGGTTTAGGTTCTAACCCCGCACAAGGAACTTAGGGAAGAAAGTAAGTGGAGTATTGGGGCCTGGAGACCAAGGAACTTCCGAGAAACCAGAGTAGCTATAGAGGTGGGGGCAGGGGTCTGTGGTTTTCTAACATCCTACAGTGGTATTCGATCTCCTTGGAAAGTCTGGCAGGTTCTATCTCCGGACAGTGGTATCTACACTATTTCCTACTCTTCTGCCACAGGGTCTTAATTTGTCCATTTTTCTCTTATCACCTTCCCAACGTTCTATGCCTTTCTTGCTGTATCTTTTCCACCAACTCCATCCATGCCAGACCATTTACTAACACCGGCCCTACTATATACCTAGCCACTTGGCCATTTTTTTTTTCTGCTATTTTTTCATCTCAGAATGCTCTGCCACTCTATCTCCATCTTGACAGCAAGGAAAGGTCTGATCATGCTTCGTCCCAAATGCACTTTTGCCATTAAGTCACTTTTGATCCCAGAAGTCAGCAGAAGGAAAAACCATCCCTTCAGGTGCTCCAAGTTTCCTACCACTCAGTTCTATTGAGAAGCTACTCCACAGTCATTATGTCTGTCTGCCCAAGGTTCATTCTTCCAGATGGGAAATTACTCTTTTCTCTCATTTTCTTCTCTCCAAGGCTTCACATGGTAGATTTCATAAAATATTAGATCAATATTTTCTTGATACTAGTTCATCAGCAAAACTTAAAGTAAAAATCTATCCCCCCCCAAAGAAGGGATAATTTATTTCAAAGTGGAAAATAAACATGTGGCTTTGTGAAGTTGGTACAAAAATCAATATTAATAAATCAAATATACCAATTGGTGCTGTGTTCTCTGAGCAATTGAACAATAATTCTACAACTCTATTTTTCCAAGCCAATCTCTTCTACACAGAATTGGAGAGCCTATAAAATTTAGGTCAATTTACCTTCTGCTCAGCAGGAATACAATTGCCAAGTTCAGTAACTTACAGAACAAAAACACTTTCACATTTTCTTTATGAGTCCTTAGATTATAAACTTTTATACTTTCCAATTTATGGTTAGAATCTCATTTTCCTTTGTTATTGTTTAAATATTTCTTCTGCTTTTACCAGCTCTTTTCTAGACTGCTTTTTTTGAGGGGGAAGCAAAAGGTATATAGATTTTTATAAATAGCATTACGGGTTTAAAAGATGTCTAGTCAAATAGCCGTTACTTATAAAGTAATAAGAAAACACAGGAATACTAATATTTACAACTTCATTGTTACTAAGTCACTTATAATCATTTAGATGTCTCCTATTTTCTTTTTAAAAAAATTTTTTTTTTCAACGTTTATTTTATTTTTGGGACAGAGAGAGACAGAGCATGAACGGGGGAGGGGCAGAGAGAGAGGGAGACACAGAATCGGAAACAGGCTCCAGGCTCCGAGCCATCAGCCCAGAGCCTGATGCGGGGCTCGAACTCACGGACCGCGAGATCGTGACCTGGCTGAAGTCGGATGCTTAACCGACTGCGCCACCCAGGCGCCCCAGATGTCTCCTATTTTCATTCAGCTACTTCCACAAATGTACTTTGTCATTTAAACTGTAGAAAATGGAATCATTCCAGTTAATCACACAAAAATGGAGACCTATTTCACTATATTTGAAATAGTTATTTTTTGTGTGTCCCTGTATAAAATTAAAATGGCCATAAAATTTAAAACTTGTATATGCTAAAATAGAGCCTGCTTTATTTTTCCTGGTAAGAAAAATGCAGTTACTCAATACAGTTACATTTATCAATAATGTTAACTAACCAGTCTTCCTTATCTGAGGAATAAAAACTCAGATTAAACAAATAATAAAGCACCTAGTGATACAGAGTGTTTGCTTGGACAATTTTAACTGCACACCTTGTTTTTGAAACTGTCAGTGGGGAAAGGTACAACATGTCAAAGATGTGGCTTTTAATTTTGAGCAAGGATGTGACAAATGACATGACTGGCTGTGCCTTAGTCTCTCAGAAGATCATCCATTATACAACATCGATAATTTTGACACCTTTGAGCATTTAGCTCTTCTCCTGAATTGGAAGTTTATTTAAAGTTTTCTAAATTTATTAGTAGTTGGTATTTGGCTACTTCATAAAGAAAAATTGATTAAAAGAATATATATGGAATAAAGCCACAGCTTCACTTTAGTTTACTTTTTTTATAATTGGGCAAGTATACGTGTGCTCTCATGGGGATATCCTGTAACTCCTCATTTGTTTAAAGGACATACAATTAGTAAAGCCCAGAGATCAGGAAGTTTCATCAAATCTCAGTAATTTTGTTTTTGAATTAACACCCCTTTCTGCTAATGTACTATTTAATAAATCGAACAATCTCAATGAGCACCTAAGTATTTGATTTAGTTTTAAGAACTAGCTTGTACAATAATATGCACTATTGAATTTTGTAAAGAATTTGGAAATTTATTACACATCTTACTCCATAATTTTCCAGCCCAAACTGAGAGTCACAAACATACTTAACAAGCTCACTTTCAAAATAAGAACTTGCTATAGAATTTCATAATTAAAACAATTAGGAGTAATTTTTTTTCACATTTAATAATGTAAGGGATTTAACCGTTTGCCTGAAAACATACAAAGTATAGCAACCTGTCGATAAACATTTGCTGAAACTATAGACAGAGCCAATTAACGTGGTTTCCAGTTCCAACAAAACCTCGTCACTGCGGATCTGCCCTCTTAACCATGTTAGCGTTCACGCAGGCTGGTGCCACTCAAGACCTCTCTGTACACATAACGAGCTGTATCTAAAATACATCTCATCTCCCAAGTCCACCTGAAGCCATGTTGATCTGTGTCAAATGCTACATGGACATCTCCTAACATGGAATCTGAGTCACAGGTGGTATCGACAGGAAGTGAGTCAGAAAAGGAGGGTGGGGGTCGGGGGGCGCCTAGATGGCTCAGTTGGTTGAGCATATGACTTCGGATCAGGTCATGATCTCATGTCTTGTGGGCTTGAGCCCCACATTGGGCTCCATGATGACAGCTCAGAGCCTGGAGCCTGCTTCAGATTCTGTGTCTCCCTCTCTCTCTGCCCCTTCTCCACTCTCACTCTGTCTCTCTCTCTCTCAAAAATAAACTTTAATAAAAAAATTTTTGAAAAAAAAAGAAGAGGGTGAATATACATCACATCACAGTGGATAGAAGGTGATTAATGAACATAAAACACTTTTTCATGAATGCCAGTCATGGTAGAGAAAGAGGGTAGTTGGAAGATCAAGGACATTTAAAAAAAAATATATGTTCAAGGCCAGAAGATGGGATTAAGGAATCTCTAGAATGATAAACACTGTAGGAAACAGAAGATATAACTGACTTTATACATCAGTTGTTGATTTTTTTTTTTTTTTTGTGACAGAGTATTGAATATTTTGGGGAGAAGACTACTTAGACTTGCCCTTCATGTCAAAGGCTTTAAAAGCTAATGGCACTGGTACTATTTGTTTAAAGTTTCTTGCTGCATTTTACATGGTCAATAAGATTATTTTCTATAATTTAAAAATAAATATTTATTTTAAAGGAGTGACTCTAGATCTTCAAAATGACACAAAAATTATAGAAAAAATACACAGAAAATGTATTTTCATGATTTACAACAAAGTTTGGGGCCATGTGCCTTTTAATATTTAATCCAGGTTTTTCTCTCTGTATGATATAATTTGTGAACAGTTTACAAAATGGAGGCATTATCTTGTAAAGGTTTTTTTTAATGTTTATTTATTTTTGAGAAGGAGAGAGACAGAGAGCGAGTGGGGGAGGGTCAGAGAGAGAGGGAGACACAGAATCCGAAGCAGGCTCCAGGGTCTGTGCTGTCAGCACAGAGCCCGACACGGGGTTCGTACTTGCTAACCAGGAGATGATGACCTGAGCCACAGTGGGACACATAGCCAACTGAGCCACCCAGGCGCCCTGAAGCATTATCTTGTAAAGTGACTTTTCAGCATTTCAGAACATTGAGTTTAATTTAGGTATAATAATAGTAATGTCTATATTTACAAAATATACATTCAACAAGAAATCAAGAAATATTAACAGGTTTTTAAGGAAACTATGATTCGGCCTCCAATATATTTGATGAACATTGAATTCAGCAAAAGTAAACTAGCGTATTTCCTGCATATATCAGTTTCATGTTGCTGCTGTAACAAATTACTGTGGAAGTGGTTTAAAACAATGCAAATTTATTATATTACATTTCTGGAAGTCAGAAATCCAGAGTGGGCCTCACTGGCTAAAAATCAGGGTGTCAACAGGGCTGTGTTCTTTCTGGAGGTCCCAGGGGAGAATCCACTCTCTACAGTTTCAAGCTTCCGGATGTGTAGACGAATCTTGGCACCTTCTCCTTCTTTCTTCAAAGCCAGCAGGGTAGCTGACAATCTTGTCTGACTTTGAGCTCCTCTCCTCTTCTGCTTTCCTCTTTGACTTTAAAGAACTCTTGGGATTATATTGGGGCCACTTGGATAATCCAGAATAATCTCTTTATTTTCTGATTAGCTTTTTAGCAACCTTAATTCCATCTGTACCTCCAACCCCCCTCTCCTATCCAATAATCGCATATTCACAAATTCTAGGAATTAGTGTGTGAATATTTTATAGGGGATTAAATTTTTTTTAGGTCCTTTAATATATTAATACCAATCCTGAGGCACTTTTGTGGGAGTATGAAATGTTTCTCAAGCATATGTGACTAGGAAAGTTGCTTCTTTTTTTTCTCTCCTTCTTTCTTTTCTTCTTTCTAAAAAATAGACGTTGCTTTTTGAAGCTTTTAGAAAAGTTGAGTCAAACAGTATAAAAACAGTTCATGTTCAAGACTTTCTTTAAGTCCATAGTAGTTCCATCACATGGCTCCACGTTACTGCCTTCGTTAACACTGCTCCCTTGGCAATTCGTCCATAGTCATTCACTCACAAGTTATCTATTGAAAGCTGCTTTAGTTCCATTTCCCAGGAGCAGATCTTGAGGTGCTGATTCTGTTTTGAGTGTTACCAGCCAACACTCACTTCGGCTGGGGGATGGGTGCACTTGCCAGAGGAAAGAATGGGGCAGACCACTACTGGCATCCACTGTAAGCCACTTGGAGAATCCAAGCTTTGTTTAAGGTGCTGAATATTTCCTAGGGAGCAGGGTAAATGAGTCACTGTCATCTTGGAACCTACTATCTAGTGGTAAGACAGTAAAGAAATGTGAAAATAAATAATGTAACTTCAGGCAATAATAATTGCCATAAGGAAAATGAAGAAGGGTAGCAGGGTGGGATCCTATGGAAATTGGAAGAGTGTGTTTTTTTTTTCAGAAGTTGCTTAAAGATAAGCTATCTGTAAAGGGAACTTTTGCGTAAAGACTTGAAGAGTAAGAAAGCTTCCAGCTCTGGGGAGTTGTGGAGGGAAAGGTATGTTACAGAATTTGCAGCAACTGTAAAGGCCTTGAGGTGGGGGTGGGAATGCCCTGTTGATTTATCTTGAGAAAGGTCAAGGGGCATAGAATATAGAAGTGAAGGGTCAGCAGAGATAGGTGAGGTGGGACTTTGTCGGCCATGGGTATATATTTGAATTTTATTTCAAATATAATGTTGCATATATAATGGAACGCCTTTTAAGAGCTACAAGTAGGAAGGTTGCGCATACGAAATAGAATGTACAATTTAGAATGTCCCTTTGGTGGTTGTATGGAGATTAGACCACAGGGGGCCAAGGCGGGGAGGAAAGGGGAAAAGGAGGGAGGCTGATAGGGTAAGCTATGTGAGACACAAGCCTCGGCCCAGTGTGGACCTGCTTGGCAGTGTGTGACCAGTAATCAAATGTGGATATATTTTGAAGGCAGAGCATGCTGATGTTTTGGGTGTGAGAAATAGGAGTTGAGAAACCAAGTTATTGGAATAATTCCTAACTAGTTCCATTTGACAAGATTCTGAAGGCCGAGTGGAGCAGCTTTGTTGAACAGACGTGGGAACAAGAGTCTGTATCACGGTATATATAAACTCACTATAAAATCTACATCATTTAATACATTTAATTAACTATAAATACATACATCTGTGTAGTTGGGAGATAAACCAGTGAGGTTCTATTAAATGTCCTAGGGAATAAAAAATCAAAGCAGGTATCTCACAAAAAGAATTTATAATTTAGACTTTGGGGTATTTAGACTGCTTTGGCATCATCACAATCTCAGCGTTACCCCTTGACTCCAGGATCGCGAATCCTTCAGGCCATCAGTCTAAGGCCCTAAAAAGTGTCTGCTAAGTTAAAAAGTACAAGTATCAGCACTCTAAGATTTGACCACTCCTTCCTTCTCATACACCAAGTTAATTAAATGTGGCAGCACAGACACCTCAACAATGAATTAATTCTACATTAAGGATTAGCTGTCTGTGTTCCCAGAATTTATCAAACAAGAAGCAATCTGGTAAAGGCGAAAGAACACTTTGTTTGAAGTTCAAACATTGAACTGCTTCTGGAATTTATAAGCTTGGCAAGCAAGTCTCCATTTCTTCATCATTAAATAGAGGTAAGAATATCTGCATAATTTTGTTCAATATAAAATAGTTTATAATAGTAGATATGATAAGAATTATTTTTCTGGTTATGTATATATATTATTATTTTACAATGCATGCCCTTACTAATTAGACATAGAAGAGCCCAAGGAGACTTTGCCCCGTTGGACTTCTTGTTTGCATGAGTTTTGCTTGACTTACACAGCGATGCTTCTCTGTTATTCCAGTCAGACTCCAAGACTGATTGCTGCCTCACATGCCAGGCTCTTGGAGATGCATGCTGATTTCTAGAATTGTCTCCTTCCCCTTCTTGACCACTTGGTAAAATAACTCCTTGATATGTTTTCTCCTTAACCATCCCCGTTGTATCCTTGATGGGTGTGATTTTATATGTATTTGTCTTAAGCCCTAGCCCCAGGGTCGAATATCAAGCAGCATTTCACAGATTGATAGATAAATATATCTACAACAGAACTCACAGTGAGTGTTCCTCAGTCGTATTCTATCCTCCTAAAGAGGGAGGACTGTAGATTCAGACTGCCAGTTCCAAATCCTTGCTCCATTACTAATTGTCACACTTAGTAAAACTTTCTGTGATTCATTGTGCTTTTCTGTTAAATGTAAAGATCAAATGTAAAGGAAAAAAAATATATGATTGTCCTTAAAGTTAGAAGCAGAAAAAGACATACGCAACCTGAAATATATATAAAAACTTTGCAAGGGTAGTAAATAGAGGCCAGATCATGAGTAACCTATAGGAAATGTTGTGTTTTAACACATGTACTTTTCATGATACACCAAAGCATTTTATTTAAATTCAATAATCTTTTGTTTACAAAATATTGAGAAGTCATTCACTTCCTTAGATGGCTCAAGGAAATAGCATAAGATTATATCTGTTTTGGTTTGTTTTAAATTAGTTTTAGGTTGGGGTGCCTGGGTGGCGCAGTCGGTTAAGCGTCCGACTTCAGCCAGGTCACGATCTCGCGGTCCGTGAGTTCGAGCCCCGCGTTGGGCTCTGGGCTGATGGCTCAGAGCCTGGAGCCTGTTTCCGATTCTGTGTCTCCCTCTCTCTCTGCCCCTCGCCCGTTCATGCTCTGTCTCTCTCTGTCCCAAAGATAAATAAACGTTGAAAAAAAAATTAAAAAAAAAATTAGTTTTAGGTCTTTTCTGTTACTTAGCCTATTTCATACGACTATAGCTTGTTAGTAATTACTTTGGCTTAACAATCAGTATTTTAAAAAGCTTATGAGAAAAAAGATGTAGAAAATGAATATGTGTGTCCATAACCATATGTCATCTTATCTTATCTTATATCTTATCTTAGTATTACTCATCTAACTATCCGTAGGCTTACATAAGATAATTTTTACTCACATGTGATAATTTTACCTTATTTATTCAATTCTCTTAACATTTATAATTTTGAGCATTTATCTGGAGAACATACTTCAAGAAACCAAATAAAATGGTCACTTTTCAGTTTCATCTGTGTATGCCTATTGTCAGTCATATTTTTAAAATGAAGGTATAATTGAGATACAGTACAATTCAGCCTTTTTGGTTTAATTTTTTTGTTTTGACAGAATTTTGACAGTCATGGAACCGCAAGGTAAAAAATGTTCCCATTACATCAAAAAATTTATTGCATTGTGGTTTTAATTTGCATTTCCCTAATAACTAATGCTGTTGAGCATATTTTCATGTGCTTTCACTCACTTTGTATTGAATAGCTTTTTTTCTGATTATTGAATCCTGAGGGTTCTTTATATATTCTAAATACAAGTTCCGCACCACATGTGTTATTTGCTAATATTTTCTCCAATCTGTGGCTTCTCTGTACACTTATTTTAGTGTCATCATTTTTAAATAAATTTATCAATTTTACTATTATTGATTGTGGGTTTTGTATATCTAAGAAATATTTGCCTATCCATGGTAGATGGATTGTTTTAAAAGCTTTATGGTTTAAGGTTTTACATTTAGGTGTCCCAAAGAGTTTGTGTTAATATTTGTATACTATACGAGGTAAGGACCAATGTTCATTCTTTTGTCATATAGATATTTATGTCAGCACCATTTATTGAAAACACTATTCTTTCTCCATTGAATTGGTATTGGCCTTGGCCAAAAACCAATGTGTGAGTCTACTTTTGTATATTCTGTTTTGTTATGTTCAATATGTACATCTTTCTCTCATTAGTATACTTTATTGCTATATCATTTTAGTAGGTTTTGAAATCAGGACAAGTTTATTCTTTTTTTCAAAATTATTTGGGTTATTTTAGTTCACTTGCCTTCAAAAATAAAATTTAGAGCAAGCTTGTGAAATATCTGAATATTATGTCTGTATCTGTATCCATATTTGTATTCATATATCATATCATATTATACCATATCGTATCATATCTCTATCTTCTATCTATCTAATCTATTATCTATCTATCTATCATCTACCTGTCTATCTATCTATCTATCTTGCTGGAATTCTGATAGGAATTAAAATACATATATAGGTCAGTTTGGGAAAATATTAATGTCTTAATAATGCGGCATCTTATTTTTTTAATGTTTATTTATTTACTTTGAGAGAGAGAAAGAGAGCAGGGGAAAGGCAGAGAGAGGGAGAGAAATAATCCCAAGCCGGCTTTGTGCTGTCAGCGCAGAGCCAAATTTAGGGCTCAGTGGGGGGCTTGATCTCATGAGCTGTGAGATCAGCTCAACCAACTGAGCCACCCAGATGCCCCAACAATACCGCATCTTCTAATCCATGAATATAATTCAATTAGAATAACACTATTAGGATCAGAATTTTAAAAACTATAATTAATAAATGACTTCTGAAGTCTATCTTTTATTTTGACTTCCAAGTACCCTCTATTCAGTCTCTTACCCACCTGGACAGGTAGAGTAATGGTGGATCTAGGTTTAAAACCTGGTTTTTTGCTTTCTGACTAATTGTCAGATAAGTTTCCTTATAAGAGGTTAAATAAAATAAAAATGTAATGGCGAAAACATTTAAAAAATTTTTTAAAATGAAAGATGTAATTGTTTTTAGCAGAACGTCTTTTGTCCACTGTGTAGAATCTACTGAACTGTCACAGGGATGGCTGTAACCGCCAGTCTTGACAGACAATATGAGAACAGAATTTTCTTCCTGTTCATTTTTGTAGTGTCCCAGGTTCCTGGTAGAGTGATAACATTGTTGAGTAAATTAAACTATCTTTGGCTTAGAATTGAAAATTTCTAGCTATCTAAAAAAACTAAAGACCATATTACCACATTGGAACAATATTACTACAAAATTACCACGTCGTCTACCTCAGTGTCATTCCTCCAAGGGGCTGGATCCCGCTTTTCCTGATAACATCTACTATAGCTCTGAATGCAAGCAAAACCAGCCTTCTTTGCTCCGGGTCTTGGTCGGAAGTGAGACATCACTCAGTCCAGACCACTCAAGATTCTTCATTGGTGCTATGATCTTAATGTTTGTGTCTGTCCTAAATTCATATGTTGAAATTTGTATCCAGTAAGATGATGTTATTAGGAAGTGGGGCCTCTGGGACATGATTAGGTCATGAAGGTGGAACTGTCATGAATGGGCTTAAGAGAGAGACCCCAGAGAGTCTCCAGCCCCCTTCATAATGAGTTATGTAATGAGAAGTCTGCAGTTTGCAGTCAGCAACCTAGAAGAGGGCCTTCACCAGAATGTGACCATACTGGCACCCTGATCTTGGATTTCCAGCCTCCAGAGCTGTAAGAAATAAATTTCTGTTGTTTATAAGCTACCCAATCCATAATTTTGTTATAATAGCTCAAATGGACCAAGACCTGAGACTTTCAAATGGGCACCTGACTGGAGACTTTCCTTTCCTTTCTGGAGGTCAAGCAGTGTGAAGGGGAACCTGGAGCTGCTCATGGCCATGGTTCCTGAGATATGACATGTTGCAATATAAAATAGAGACTAACCCAACCCCTGAAACTTTTAGAACTATGAATTATGCATGAGAATTAAATATTAAATGACATTTTGTTATTCTATGTGATTCTATTTAGTAGGCAAAACTAATTTATTTTGGGGGGAAAGCGGATCGGTGGTTTCTTGAACGACTAACAATGGACACACGTGCAGAGAAGAGTTCTCATAGCAGGCCCGAAACTGTGGTCTCTACCAAGGCCTGCTTGCAAGGTTGGCTCTTGCCTTGCATCTGGGAATTTATATTTCAGGAAGGTTCCCATCATTCTCTGTGAAGAATGGTCCACGGCCTAAACTGCTTTCTTAGATATGGAATTTTCATACATGCTAGGCAGATTGTGTCTGTATGATCAATCCCAGGAAAAACTATGGGCACTGAAATTCTATGGTGCTTCCTATTTATTTATTTATTTATTTATATTTATTTATTTAGTTTTGAGAGGGAGAGAGAGACAGAGTGCAAGCAGGGGAGGGGCAGAGAGACAGGGAGACGCAGAATCCAAAGCGGGCTCCAGGCTCTGAGCTGTCAGTGTAGAGCCTGATGTGGGGCTCGAACTCATGAACCCTGAGATCATGACCTGAGCTGAAGTTGGATGCTTAACCATCTGAGCCACCCAGGCGCCCCATCATGGTGTTTCCTTGGTAGACAGCATTCCACATGTGCTGTCACCTCTCAGCTTGGGTGATGAAGCTTCTGTGTGACTCCATTGGTCGAGGATTCTTGAGCACCTGTTCCTGGTTTCCTGTAATCATGGCCTTAAGAGACTTTTCTCTTTGCTGATTTTACTTTGTATCTTTTTACTATAATACTATATAATACTATATAGAGTCCTACAATACTATACTAAACCACTGCTATGAGTATACCATGCTGAGTCCTGGGGTCCTCCTTGCAAAAAACTAAACCTGGACAGGGGTGGTCTTGGGGACCTGTGGCACAGCCTAAAAGAAGTCTTTATCTTTATAGGAGACTGATTTTTATGATTGCATTAATTTGTCAAAATGGACTGAATGGCGCACTGGGTGTATTATACCCTAATACAGTTATCATGCAGAGAAAATGATCAATTAATAATTTCAAAAGTAAAATTATGCTAGATGTCAATCTTTAGTTGCGTGCTCCTTCAGAGCAAGTGCTGCTCTGGAATAGCATGATGCGGGCACAGCTGCTAAGAGTTATAAAGCCGGGGGTGCCTGGGTAGCGCAGTCGGTTAGGTGTCCAACTTCGGCTTAAGGCATGATCTCACCGTTTGCGTGAGCCTGCTTTGGATTCTCTCCCTCTCTCAATAAATAAACTTAAAATGAGTTATGAAGACAGATTATTCTGTTATCTGTAGAATAAGGAACATATCTTTAGAAGGGCACCTCTTCCATTTTCCCACCCACCAAACCTAGGGAAATTATAACTTCCCAGTAGCCCTGACAGATTTGCTATTCTACTGGGCTGTATGGTGATGGGTATTAAGGAGGGCACTTGCAATCAGCACTGGGTGTTGTATGTAAGTGATGAATCCCTAAATCCTACACTGTGTGTAAACTAGCTGGAATTTAAATAAAACCTTGGGAGGACAAAAAAAAAAAAAAAAAGAAAAGAAAAGAAAAGAAAGACACTTAGCATTACATTTGAATAAAGGGTATTAAATTATTTTATTTTATTTTATTTTTTAAGGTGGGAGATGAGAGGGTTAGGGGTTGAAAGACATGGCCTGATTGGATTCACACCTGTCATACCAGTTTTCCGGCTGGCAGATGGTGGGCATCTCATGAGTCCTTAGCGCTGTTCTCAGCATGCTGACCCTTCAGCTGGACATGACCTTGGTATCAGGAAGGGCTAGTTAGCTTCACTGCCTGAGATTCTTCTTCGCAAATACTAAATGAAATTAAGATCAGCGAACATTCTGGGATATGTTGCACAAGAGTTTATTCTTCTAATAGGTATTTCAGTAGGAAAAAGAGAGTCATCATCAAAGAAAACAAGACTCTTCACTGCACCAATTCTCAGAGAAATTAGTATGTTAGTATGAAATGCAACCATTCAAGTTAGATAAAAGAATGAATGTTTAGCAAGCCTTATTTGTCGATAAAACACCTTTTTTTCACCAAGAAATATTTCTCAAGTATAAGAGTTACGTGGAACCCTTTGTGGATGATTTTTCTTGGGGAAGAAATAACACATTCCTAATGGGAAAAATAATTGTCCTTTCTGATTTTATTAAAACTCAAAGCCTAAAATAGTACATATTCGAAAAAAAAGTTATATACTGAATTTTAGCAGTTACATGACAAAATTAGTATGCAAACTGTGTGTGTGTTTTTTTGGACATTAAAATTTTAGAAAACAGATTTAGCACTAAGTTTTAAAATTAAAGCAAGGCAGTCGAGAGTCTAGTTTAAACACATATTAGATTTCTCATTTCCCTGACTTTCCTTAGGTTTAGCCGTGAAGGGTAGAGGTAGGCTTTGCGAATTCCAAAACCGTCTTCTCATTGGTATGTATGGTTTAATGAGGAGTTTGCAGGTGTCAGATGGATTAGCAATAAGGAGATCTTTTCCTGCTGTGTTTGTTTAATTAGGGTTGGTACATCCAGATGTTATCTACTGCTATGTAAGAAGTTTCACACAACACTGAGATAGACCATGAATTTTATAGCACTCTTTAGCTGATGTATTTAATTTAAACCACCCCCCATAATACTTCCCCTCCAATTGTTATACAGAACATTGTGTTTCAGTGTTTTATGAAATGGAAATCTCTGAAACCCAATAATTTTGGATAAATCCACAGGACATATTTATTAGCTCCCAAACCAGTTCACCATCCACTGTACCAATGGATGTTTGGAAAAAGCATCATAAAAATTCAGAGTTAGAGTTGTGTATTAGACAGGCAGAATAAATCAAGAGGAAAAATAATTTTTTCTTCCTTCGAAAGCATCAAAAGTCAGTGAGAAATGACAGTCCTGATTAGAAATGTAAGAACCTAGAGCTGTCCTGCAAAGTAATGGCCATAAACTGTCATGTCTTAACATCGTATTTTTATGGTCATAGAAACTTCTGTGATCCCATGATAAAAGGAAATGGACCACATTACTTTTAAGTAAATCAGTTGTTTTATGATGCAGTATGTATTTTGAGCATAGTAATGTCCCAAATCTATTTTAATAATCATATTCATATACTGCCTAAGATTTCAAAGATGTGTTGGTTTCTTATTTTATTATTATCCTTCAACTTCTGAAAGAAAAGTTTACATAAATTTTCATCCTGGCAAGAGCTGTGGATTCCCAGGGATTTGTAGAATGATTAGTTCAGTGGATTTTAATGGTCATGAAAGCAGGAAGTGATGTGTAAAATAACGAAAATGTACCAATTTAGAGCTTACAGAAGACCGTGCAATTTATAAATACATAGATATCATTCTTGCCATTCAATTTACTAATTCTTTCTAGAAACATGCTGCAGCCTGTGTGACAGAAGCCATTGGCCTCATCTTTAAGGCACCATAGTGCCTGGAACTGATGATCCGGACACTTTGCCTACACAATGCTTAACTCCACTTAATAATTATGCATTGAGAAGTGATTATGCAATTTAGTAATTATGGAAATTAAGCTACCTTAATGATGAGACAGGTGATAGATGATTTGGGGTGACAGTCTCATTATGTTACTGCCTAGTTTATAACTGCCTATAGACAGGCACAAATTCTCAACATGATAATCATGTTTCTTTTTCCAGCAATGAGTCTTGCAACACACTTCTGTAGCTGGTGACACATAAACCGAAACCCATGTGAAAAGGTGGACACAATCTGTCTTGCATTCCCAATATGGAAATCAGGTTGTATTGTCTTTTATCGATTATGGGAGAGATGGTGTCATCTAATATTTCATTTATTTGATAAGTCACAGCGATATCTAGGGGCCTAGGGTAGCCTTTCTGCTACTTGGTGAAAACATCTATTCTACTCATGGGAAGTACAAGTCCGGCAGGTAGGCACTGCATTGGCAAACTCACAGGATTGTACCTCCCAGTTTCTAAATGAGAATTCTGTCCTGCAAGAGGGGTATCTATGATGGGTATCAATTTAGTTAGAAGGTCCTAATGTAAAGGAGGGACACTTGAAGGGACAGTTGGAGTTACGTCCTATCTATTAATTAGCTACACTATGGTGGTTGTAGGCTGATAAACATTTTTAAGAATAACTTAACCAGATAAATATATTTGTGTCCAAATAAGCATTTAAGACAATACATCACTCATTGTAATATCAGCAAATTGGATTACACTAATGATAAAACACCTGTACTCAAAATTTATATAAGTATCCTCATCAGGAATAGTGACACAACGAAATGTCCACAAAAGTGTCATTGTGCACACACCCCCTAAGATGAAACTTACAGACCATTCCAGCACCAATTCCTGTGTAAAGCTGAGTTTTTCTTTGTGCTCACCTATTATATGATGCATAATTTAAAATCTAGGACTTACTACACCAAATTTTGATTGTTAGTTTCGCTGTCTCCCTCCACAACCACACTGAGAATTATTTGAGAGAAAGACTGGCTTTTATTGTTTATTTTTATTTCAGCCGCCAACACAGTGCCTGGCACATAGACGGTGGCCATTCAATGTGAATGAACAAAATGGAAAGATGGATGGATAGTGATAAAAGAATCAGTTGTCAATAGCAATCATAAAGAGCTTTCAAATAATGTGTGTTAAACATGATGTCACTCATGTGAAATTTAAGAAACAAAACAGATGAACATAGGGGAGGGGAGGGGAAAAAAGGAGAGGGAAGCAAACTATGAGAGTCTCTTAAAGACAGAACGAACTGAGGGTTGATGGAGGGAGGTGGGTGGGGGATGGGCTAGATGGGTGATAGGTATTAAGGAGGGCACTTGTTTTGATGAGCACTGGGTGTCGTATGTAAGAGATGAATCCCTGGGTTCTACCCCTGAAACCAATATTGTACTGTATGTTAACTAACTAGAATTTAAATAAAAATTTGGAAGAAAAAAAAATGTGTGCTAAAATAGAAAGGATTCAAGGAAGAAATAGATGATAGATTGAAAATTTCTTAGCATAATATTAGCAAATTGAACTCAACACTATGTACAAAAACTTAAAACATCAAGACTAAATGACTATGGTTTATCACAGGAATGCAAGTTTGATTTAATATGTGAAATTCAATCAATGCAGTTTACCTTCGAGAATAAAAAAAGAAAAACCATGACATCATTTCCATAAATGTACAAAAGCATTTGAAAAAAAATCATAGTTATGTATGATAAAATGACCAGAATGCTAGGAACAGGACAAAACTTCCTGAATCTGATAAAGGGCATCAACAAAAAAAATCCAACATCTAACACCATTAATAGCAGTGAAATATTTACCACATGCTCTCAGGATTGGGAACAAGGCAAATGCTCCTTCCCCTCACGTGTATTCAGTATTGTCCTGGGGTCTTAGCCAGTGCAGTAAGTCAAACCAAAGACATAAAAGTTATAATGATGGGAAAGTAGATGTAAAACTATTCATTTGTATATGGCATAATTATTTATGTAAACATTTCTAAGAAATGCACAAAATAAGGATCAGAACTAGTGAGTTAATTTAATAAGGCTGCAGCATTTAAGACTAGTATATAAAAAATCAAAAACTTTTTAAACTAGCAGCAAAAAAATTAGAAAGTAAAATCAAATAAGCAGTTTCAAATACAATAGTATCAAACCATAAAATATGTAAGTGATAAATTTAACAATTGATGTGAGTGAAGGACCTTTACAATGAAAGCAACATAACACTACTAAGGATTTTAAGAAGACCAAAAAAAAAAAAAAAAAGATAAACTATGTTCATAGATTGAAAGACTCAGTATTGTCAGTTGTCCATGATTGAATGGATTCAGTGCAATCTGAATCATCATAATAGTACCAGGCTGTTGCTGTTTTTTCTTTCTTTCTTTCTTTTTTCTTTCTTTCTTTCTTTCTTTCTTTCTTTCTTTCTTTCTTTCTTTCTTTCTTTCTTTTAGATACAGACAAGCTAATTCTCTAGTTGATGTAAAAATGCAAAGGATCTAAAAATCCAAAGCAATCTTTGGAAAAAACAAAAAGAATATTTTTGAAAGACTTTCACTATCTGACTTCATGCTTACTTAAAAGCTAAAGTAACGACTGTTTTACTGCTCTAACAGCTGACAAATAAGTGAAACAGAAAACAGAACTCAGAAATAAACCCAAACATTTAAGGCCATTAAGAAAATATAAAGATGCCAAAACAATTGAAAGGAGGTGGGGATAACCTGTTAATCAAATTTTGCTGGATATCTGTACAGAGAAAACGAACGTCAAACCCTGTCTCACACAATACATACCCACCCCCCCCCAATTCATAATACACAAAAAAATATACAGGATAGTTCATAAACTTAAACATACAAGCTAAAACCAGGAAGCTTGAAAATAATATATTAGACTTCATCAAAATTATTTGCTCAGCAAAAGACACTGTTAGGGAAAGAAATAGGCAAGCCATAGACAAAATCATTGAAAATCATATTTGCGGCAAGAGACCGGTATTCAGATATACAAAGAACTCTATATCCCCCCAAAATGAGTAATAACAAATCAATAAAATAGGAAAATATTTTCACAAATATACTATAAAAGACAATCAATGAATGGGAAAAAAAAAACCCTACATGAGAACATGCTCTAAGTCTTTAGTCATCGGGGAACTGAAAATTAAAACTAAGATTTAATACCCACCAGAATTACTTAAATTCAAAAGATTGACAAAACCAAATGTCATCTAGATTGTGGTACAACTGGAAATCTCATACATTGTTGGTTAGAATGAAAAATGGTACAATCACTTTGGAAAATATCTGGCATTTTCTTACAAATAAAAAAAAAGTACTTATCTTCCTAGATTTTTATGGAAGAGAAGTTAAAACGAATTCTTAAAAAATTCGTGTAATAAAGTTTATAGTAACATTATTCACATAAACAAAAACTAGAAACATCTCAGTTATCCATCCAGAAGAGAATGGATAAATAAATTGGTATATTCACACAATGGAACGCTATGCTGAATAAAAAAGAATAGATTTCTTTTTTTTAAGACTGGATTTCTAATACATGCTACAACTTGGATGGATCTATAAAGTATTTTGGTGGAAATGAGAAAAAAAGGATATATTGTATCATGCTGCATTCATGTTGCAGTTCTAGAACAGGCAAAACTAATCTATGATGTAAAAACAAAACAACACAAAACAAAAAAACAGGGCAGTGATTGCCTCTGGAGGGGGTGAGGGCTGGGATTGATTTGGGAGGGGTGTGTGATGCTAATATTCTATATCCTGTAACAAACCAAAAAACTGTGAGGTTTCAATTACCAATTGCCTTACTGACAGTATGCTGAATCTCTGACTTTGACTCCTGCACACTAGGAAAAATGTATAAAACTAGGGAAGGTAATAAATTTTCCCTAGCCTGGAACCAGTGTTTATAACTTCCCTAACATTTTGTTTAGTTGGTCTTAGAAATTTACAGCAGGAATGAGTGGATGATACGGGAATAAGATATTGTCCCTGCCCTCAGTAACCCCCAGAAGTATGAATTAGAACCATTCACCTATTTTTCTTGTGCTAAATTTTATCCCTTATTGGCTTCCTCATCTTGGACCCAGCACCCTAGATTCTCTCACTGAGTGTCTTTCTGCCTGGTTGGTGGTCTAATCTGTATGGCCAGTTCTGGTTATGTGATCATGCTGGCACCCACTGCTGTGGGGGTGCATTGACCTACCTGTTTGGACAGTTACCCTGTATGCCACAGGGAGCTCTTGTGCTCTGGGTTCCCTCTTCCTGACCCATCTCACTCCGCATATGCTCCGGGTTGGTTGGTGGGAGATAGACCAAGAGTGACACTACCTTTTGAATATAGAATAAAGGCAAATTGTGTAGAAGAAAGATCTCCTGCCTGAATCTCTAAGCTTTTTGAACAAGTCAACCCAATTCCTGGGCTTGAACTACACCTGATTCTTTCTCTAAATCCCGATGGGAAAGAAAATTGATGTCAGTCAGAAAGGGAGAGTTTGTTTATTTATTGCTTCTTTTTTTTTTAACATTTATTATTTTTTGAGAGACAGAGCGTGAGTGGGGGAGGGGTAGAGAGAGAGGAAGACAGAATCTGAAGCAGGCTTCAGGCTCTGAGCTGGCAGCACAGAGCCTGATGACCATAAGATCATGACCTGAGCAGAAGTCTGATGCTTAACCGACTGAGGCACCCGGGTGCCCCAAAGGAAGGTTTGAAGACTATGAATAGTACAAAAAGAAATAAAGGCAAACATTAGTGTTTCCAGAATAGTGGGGAAGAAATTACTACCCTCTGCATCCCAAATAGCACTACTAAATATTCCCAATACACTGAGAATGTATTGGTCTGGGAATGGGGATACCCGGATACTGGTCTGGGTCCCCCACTCGGCTGTTTGACGTTGACTAAGGCACCTCATCCATAGGGGTAGTGGAGCCAAGAGGTGGAGACCAGAGCCAGACCGCATTAACCCGGTTCTCCCGCCTGGTGCTCAGGCTACCGAAGCACTTCGTAGCTCTCCGTCATCCTTGGGTAAAAATGGCACTAATACTCACTAAAATGCTGTGTTTCTATGGTCTTTTTACATTTTCATTTTCTGATCAGTTACGGTGCCTTGTATTGTGACATTTTAATTGTTTCACACATTGAAGACAATAAGAAAGAATGCAAAATTTTGACCCTGAAGAACAATTACTGCGTAATCCTATCCTTTGGAAGGGGGGAAAAGAATGCACAACTTTCCCTATTTTACACTTGAAGATTTATAAACAACTTTTGTTTTGCATCTAAATTGGAGCTATTCAAAAAGGTAAGCTACAAATACACACACACACACACACACACACACAATTTGGTTAAAAACTTGTGGAAAAAGAAGATGGGTACACCAGGATGTCAGAGTGTATCTTTAAACATCTGAATCATAAAATTTTCTTTTGTTCTAATTCTGTTGTCACCAGGACAAACTCTTGATTATTATTTTTTTGAAGTCCAGTACTCAGATTTTTTTTTTAACTCTACACTTGGATTCTTTTTCTTTCTTTCTTTCTTTTTTTTTTAAATTTACATCCAAATTAGCATATAGTGCAACAATGATTTCAGGAGTAGAATTTTAGTGCCCCTTACCCATTTAGCCCATCACCCCACACCCCCTCCAGAAACCCTCTGTTTTTTCTCCATATTTAAAAGTCTTTTACATATTGCCCCCCTCCCTGTTTTTATATTATTTTTGCTTCCCTTCCCTGTGTTCATCTGTTTATTGCTTCTTTTGGAGAAAAGCCCATAAACTTCAAATGGACTTCCTTAAGGTAGTTGACACCACTGGAGATATTAATTCACAGAGTAGAAAATGTGGCTAGATATGTTTTGTTGCATTTAATTAAAAGCTAGTTGTCCTGAGAGTAATATTTCTGAGTGTGACAATTGCAGGCTGTTTTATGAGATCAAAAACAGATTTGTAGGGTATAAGCAATACCACCAGTTTTAAGAAACATAATCCTTAAAATTTGGTTGGATTCTGAATTTGTGTTAATATTTTTCCCAATTAACAATTTCTGCTACTTTTCTTATTGCCTGTAGTTCTCCTGTATGTTTTTATTATTATGATGTATGTAATAACAAAGAACTAAAAAATCTTTTAGTTTTGTAGAGCAATATAATAGAATATGAAGCATTTACTCTAGGTGTAGAGAAACTAATTCCTCTATTGTCTAAAACAATTCTTTGAAGAGCCTTTAGAACTTATTGTCCTCTCATTATTCATGACTAATTCCTTGTTAAGAAATTTGAACTCAATTGGCCACACATAAGGGCAGTACTCTGATTCTCAAAGTCATTGAGAATGACTAATATTTTATAAAAGAAAATATCTCACAAATAAGTATTTTCTGACTTTGCATCAATATTTTTATTTAGCTATAGGAAACATTTCATTGTATAAAAAGCGAATTCCATTCCATATATTTTATTAAGTATTTGATTATCTACTACAGCCACATGTTTTCTTAATATTAATATGTTAGGATTCTCTAATTTTTTGAAACTACTTAAATTGTGGTTATGGTGCAGGTAACAGTAATTCTTTCTTTTTCCTCATCTCACTTAGAATTTCTTCTCTTCCTTCAAATGCTGCCTTCTGGGAGAGGACTCAACTCACTATCTATACACACACTATATATAGCATATACATCATCTCCATCAGAATGCCAGCTCTCTGAAGAGACTTCATCTTTTGGTGATGGCTGTGTCCATACTTCTTAGAAGAGTACTTGGCAACTAGGAGGATCTAAGGAAAATTTGTTTAGTGAATGTTGAATAAATAGTAGTTCACTTTCCTATATCTTTCATTTCAGTGACAATTTGTTATGCCCAACTCTTCATTTCTTAAAACAATATTTTAATGCAGAGAGTTAAACACTACTGGTATATTTTAAAAATATATGTAAAGGACAATACACTGTTTCCAGAAATTAATAAATGTATTATTCTGTACTAAATTTCATATTCGATTACTACTTCATGCTGTATCAAAAGTTTACCAACAACACAGCCAAAATTTTCCTTGATCACAAAAACACAGCCAATTCTAATTATCCAAGATAATGGGATAAGAGAGTGGAATGAATTGAAATTCACAAGTTAGTCCCTAGTTACATTTTGGTCAGTATATTAAATGTCTCTACCTCCTAACCTTTAACTAGAGTTGCTGGCAGGCAGAAAAGTGTCCGGACCCACCTTCAAGTGTTTCTATTCTAGAGGAATCCTTGAGCTCTATTTACAGAAATCATTTTTATTATATTTTTTGACTCCATGAAGAATTGATTAACCACTCTTTTAACCATGACAAAGTGCATGTGTTTTTCTTGTAAAATGTGTTTTAATTTTGTTTTTCTGTTGATTATCATTTTTTTTCTTTACACACATTTATAGAACTCCTCTTCTATTTATTGTTTCCTTACTTGTATTTGAATGAAAGGAGCTCTTACTGGAACAGATACTTCAATAGTAATACTGTACAGAAATGTCTGCAGGAAGATTACATACCTTTCATTAAAATCCAGTAAAATAGGAGTATGTGAGAGAGAGAGAGAGAGAGAGAGAGAGAGAGAGAGAGACTGTAGGGGAAGGGGAGGAGGAGAGATGTCTGTTGTGTTCATTCATGTCACCCAGAAGACTAGTGCTTGGCATATAACACACTTTCAAAGTTATATATTGAGTGGACAAGTGACAGGTGTTATCTTTGATAAATCTCAGCTGACCAAGATTAGAAATGCAGTGCTATGCACTTCCACTTGGGGGCCTCCTTGCCTGTGTCTCATGAAACTCTCTTGCCCAGAGATTTCTGTGCCCTTACCCACATCCCTAAACATGCCTGGCTATTCATCTGGATAGCAACCACGGCATTCTCTGTATCCACACCTTGTTTCAAACAAAAGATCTTTGCTTTTGTCCTTCAGATTGGGCCACCTACTGGAGGGTTTCTTCTGAGTTTTCTCTCAGACTCTCTAGGCCAGGGTCTCTTCCTTTGCCCTCCATCTTTTGCCCCTATTTTCAACGACCTTGGCAGTCATTCTACACGGATATTGTCGTTTCGGTTGTAAGTTTCCCTCTTTTTCATTCCCTCATAGTTTTCACTGCAGATGGGAGAAGGGTAAATAAATATATTTTTGTTATTATCTTAGGATTATGATACCTCTTTTCTCTCTTCTACATACTTTCTGGCATGTATCCTTATCATTTGTAAACAGCTTGCATCATGTGGTTGTACTTCCTAGTTTTCCAGGGATCAAAGAGATACGTTCTATGTATATACAGATAACAGAGGAATGATCTCGATAAATAAGTGACTTTAAATATTTTTAGCAAGGATGAAATAAAATCAACTAACCCCAAACTAATGGAATCATAAAAGTTGCCTGTGCCATATTTCTTATTTTATGTCTGGTTTAAGTACATTTGTATAGGTGTCCAGTAAATTCCACTGGTGACTTACTCTTGGAAGTACAGTGCACACAATCAGAAGTTCAATAAGACCATTTATGAGATTTTTCTAGTATCAGGTCTCCTGACAGGTCATACTTGCTCGAATGTTTTCTAGGCCCAAATGCTCTCTGAGGTGATGTCAGGTGTGGAACTGTGGAAATTTCAGTCATTTGTTTGGCTTGTATGGGACCAGAAAGGTTATTTCTCTGTCTCTCTACTTGAGGAGGGTAGCAGATCATCTACTTATCTGAAAGTCACGATCACATCTGTTAATTATTGGTGAAATAATTCTAACCTTATTACCTATACTCCTCTGTGACATTTAATATATGAGGAATTGTCTTTAATCAGCAACACTTGTGATCTTTACTCCATACCCTTCAGAGAAAACAAGACTTCTTTCTTAGACTCTATATTTTATTGAAGGATATATTTTTTTTAATTTTTTTAACGTTTATTTATTTTTGAGACAGAAAGAGACAGAGCATGAACAGGGGAGGGTCAGAGAGAGAGAGAGGGAGACACAGAATCTGAAGCAGGCTCCAGGCTCTGAGCTGTCAGCACAGAGCCCCATGCGGGGCTCGAACTCACAGACCATGAGATCATGACCTGAGCCGAAGTCGGAAGCTCAACCTACTGAGCCACCCAGGCGCTCCATTATTGAAGGATATTTTTAAAAAATGTGGAGAAAATTAATGTTTACCTGTGAGTGTGTTTGAAAAGTACTTAGTAAAAGCAATAAGTCAGCTTGTTATTCGTAATAGAGGGTTGCATTTTCTGAGGACAGTAGAGAGTGAAAGGATAGTTTGAAGCAGGTCTAAGTGACAGATTGGCATCTAGGACAAGGACCGAAGTGAAAGCAGTTTGCAGGAGGAGTAGAGGGTTGAGAAGACGTAAACAAAGGAAAGATGCTTCCCTGGTCAGCTAAAACACACACTGAAGTCCTGAGCTCGCCAGTGACTGTGGTGATGGTGAAAAATATGCATATAGGGGCCCCTGGGTGGCTCAGTCGGTTGAAGGTCTGATTTCAGTTCAGGTCATGATCTCGTGGTTCATGAGTTAGAGCCCCACATCGAGCTCTGCGCTGACAGCTCGGAGCCTGGAGCCTCCTTCGGATTCTGTGTCTTCCTCTCTCTCTGCCCCTCCCCTGCTCATACTCTGCCTCTCTCTCTCAAAAATAAATAAAACATTAAAAAATTTAAAAAAGAAAAAAATATGCATAAAGAGGTATGAGATAATTAGACAAGAAAGAAAATCCAGAGGTTTTCATGGTTAAGTGAATAAAGAAGGTTACAAAGATGAAGACTTCAAAATGATTTCCAAGTTTTTGGTCTTGGTTACCAAAACAGTGGTACCACCAGCAGCAGTAATTATCCAAGAGGAGGGTGGTAAACTCAGAATTAGGGTTGTTATGTTTGTGTTGCCCCAGGGAACATTAACGAAGAACTTTACAACAACCAGGCAGATGTCTGGATCTGGGGCCCTTGCGACTTGTCAGGGAGGACGATTGATCTCCTGGGAGCCTGTGAGAATCCAGGGAGGCTGCATAGAGTGAGGACTGGGTCTAATGATGGGGGTGAAATAAGCCTGAGTATCTTGGGGTTGGGTGGGGGAAGCTCTTAATTGACATTACTAGAACATTAACAATATATCTGCTATTTACGATAATCTTACCTTAAATAGTTGACAAGTATGGAAGCCACAAGGTGGCTTCTAAGTATTCATGAATGCAATGGGTTTTCAGACGATGGTACAGCCTTTCAGTACAGCCTGTCAATATTGGGAAAGAGAAGAGTGTTTTTGGTAGAGTGAAGGCTGGGAGTAAATAAACAAAGGCAGGAAGTTCTAGGGACTTGTTTTAGGATGATTACTATTTTAATTGAATATAGGTTTGCAAAATATATAAAAGGGAAAAGCATATAAAGATGAAAAAACAGATTTGGACAGACCAATGGAATTTGAACTTTGTTATGTAGGCACTAGTTAAATAAAACAGATTTTTTGCTACATATTATAAATTCAGATAATTGCATAACTTATCTTGACAATTAATTTAACCATTGCTTCACATGTAGGAGCAGAAAACCCATTTTTAGCATAGCATTCATTTCCATTTTAATGCCACTATTTAAACATCTTGGAAGTGAATTGCAGTCTAAATTTACTTACATAGAAATCTTATTTTGGTCAATATCTTCATGGTTATATTCAAAAGAGAATTATGAATAGAATTTTATTCCCTAGATATCGATTGGTTTAGAATGGCAGGTGATATTCTTAAGACCACTGAAGCTTCTCAAAAACAATTTAACATATTTAAGACACTGATGTTTTATAACAAAATAAAATACATCTTGGCTAGTCATTCATTGTTCGACATTGAAATGTGTGTCACTTTTATGAACTCCTTACACATGGTGTTTTAAAAATGCAATTCCATGTGAATATATTTTAATAAATTTGCTTACGTATTTATGGAAAGAATAATCAGAATTCAAAAGGTATCTCATTTCCATTCTTGAAGCATTCTCAACATTGAGTTGAGAGGTTTGATAGCATAAGTTTTTAAGACTCAAAAGGCTCTTTTTATCTATTCATTATCACTGTAGTTCTATAAGTAGGTCATCTGAAAAAACATCTCATTTTAGCACAGAATATTAGACAGGAAGGATATTTGTTTGCTCATTAGATCTCACATGATCTGGAAAAAAAGTCTACGGCACAACAATTTTGGGAAAAGGTACAATTGAACTATGCCAGTGAAATGTATTAAATGTATATTGACATGCATTTTGAGTAGGATTAACATTTAACTTTAGATAATATTGGTAAAATGAATGCAAAAATGTAAAGTATTTAGAATTTCTGATTAACAGTTTGTTACTTAAGATGATAATACAAGCTGCTCATTGCAGTCACGTGAACATACAATATTTAAAAAAGGAAATAATTCTAATAATTTTCAAAAAAATTTTTTTCTTCCTCTCTAGCTCAGTCCTGACTTTGCAGGAGCTACAAACCACTGAACCACGGTGACCCATGTCCCTTCTCTTTCTCACCATCCCTAAGAATCTCATAAGCAAGGGGACTACGGCTCCAAAATAAATAACTTAAAATACAAACACTAAGGTAGAAAGGTATAATGGTGAGCCTGGGGCTCCTTGGCAAAATGGCCTCAAGATGATAGTATCCTACAGGATAAAATGATGTCTGCATGAATTAATTTATTTGCATAAAAGAATTTTTAATAACTATGTAGAAAAATACAAACATTTCTCATTAGGGTCAGCAACAGGAAATCTCACCTAATGTATATTGTTATGATTATATCTTAATAATATTTTAATGTAACATTATTACACTTTAAACTATTATGTAACATTATTGGAGATATTAGGCAATATAATATGGTCAGAAGAAGATATAAGTTATTAGACAATATAATAAAGTCAGTTAAATATTAAAATGGAATTATAAGTGATGTAAAATCAAGAAAATCATAAAAATAAAGAAATTCTACAAAATACTAACAATAAGAAACTTCAAAGAGTATATTGAAACAGGATAGCAAACAAAATTCATTAATGTTTGTATCCCAGAAATAACCAGTTAGAAAATGCAGTAATATTTTTCTTTTGTTAAAGCTACCTGGTCTCTCAAAATATGTGTAAAACATATGTGGATGTGCTTTATGCTGAAAATGTATCGTTACTCAAGGTTTTTAAAGAAGGTGGAGAAAAAAAGGGGGGGCTCCTCGGTGGCTCAGTCAGTTGTGTCCAACTTTGGCTCAGGTCATGATCTCATGGTTTGTGACTTTGAGCTCCACATCGGGCTCTGTGCTGACAGCTCAGAGCCTGGGGTCTGCTTTGGATTCTGGGTCTCTCTCTATTTCTGCCCCTTCCCTGCTTGTACTCTGTCTCTCACTCTCTCTCTCTCTCTCTCTCTCAAAAAACGAATGAACAGTAAAAAAAAAAAAAGGTGGAGGGGTGCCTGGGTGGCCCAGTTAGTTGAGCCTTTGACTGTTGATTTCTGCTTAGGTCATGATCTCATGGTTCCTGAGATCAAGTCACATGTCAGGCTCTCTGGGGAGATCTTGGAGCCTGCTTGGGATTCTCTCTCTCTCTCTCTCTCTCTCAAAATAAATAATATAAACTTTAAAAAAAGAAGGTGGAAAGATGTGCAATTTTAAGGATGTAAATTTTTTCTAGATGAGTCTATAAATTAAATGAAGTTTTTAGGCAAATCACAATAGAATATTTTGTGGGACTTCAACAATGAATTCTAAGATTTGTTGGAAATCATCAGGAATATAGGTATCTTGGGGGTATGGAACTTGTCATTTCAGATTTCAAGGCATACTGAAAATCTCTAGGGGGGCCTCTGGATGGCTCCCTCCGTTTAGTGTCTGACTCTTGATTTTGGCTCAGGTTATGATCCCCGGGTCATGGGATCAAGCCCCATGTAGGGCTTTGCACTGAGGGGGGAGCCTGCTTAAGATTCTCTCTCTCTCCCTCTGTTCTTCTCCCTGTTCATGCACACACTCTGCCTCTGGAATAAAGAAATAAATAAAAAGAAAATAAAAATAAAAGAACAGCTGTAATGGCAAAATAGAATAAAGTCAAAAAAGATGAAGACAAATGCATCAACTAAAACAAACTATAGAAAAAAAATCCATGCTTGTCTGTGAACTTCACATATAACGGAGGCAGTTCTACAAATTGGTGTGAGACGATCACCTGTCCAACAGTGAGTACTGGAATAATTTGCTGTGTACAGGAAAAAAGTAGACAAAATTTCTACCTTACCTATATACACACATACAGAAAGTCCCAACTGAAAAGATATCTAACATTTTAAATATCTCAAAGAAAATATAGAAGCTTATTTTTTTTAAATCTTAAGGTTGAAAAAGATTTCCTAAACACAGCATATGAAGCATAAACTTTAAAGGAAAAGCTTGATATATTTGAGATAAACAAAATAGAACTTCTGTGTGTGGCATTTATTATAAAACTGTTTGTGATAACAACAGAAATGAGAAATGGCTAAATGGCCGTTAATATGGAAAAGGATACAGATATGTAAATGGTGCTATATTAATATGAGGGAAGATTGCATGGCCGTTAACATGAATGAATCCATATATAATCCAGGACATGTCTTTGGTAAAAACAGGTGATTTGCAGAATGATGCAAAGAGCAGATAGCGTTTATATAGTGTAAAACTAAAAGCAATAATAAACATTTCTTTAATTTTTATGTTCCTCTGTGTGTAAGCATATAAACTTGAACTGCAAAGTTTGTGTCTGCAAAGTGGGGAGCAAAATGAAATTGGCGAGTGGGGATAAAATGATTTCAACTTTAATGTTTTCTATAAAAAATGTAAAGAGGTGTTTTTATTTAAAAAAAAAAAGATAATATAACAGGGGCACCTAGGTGGCTCAGTTGGTTAAGTGTCTGACTTTGGGCTCAGGTCATGATCTCACAGCTTGTGAGTTCGAGCCCCGCGTAGGGCTCTGCGCTGACAGCTCAGAGTCTGGAGCTTACTTTGGATTTTGTGTCTCCCTCTCTCTCTGCTCCTTCCTCTCTCTCTGTCTCTCTCTCAAAAAATAAACATTAGAAAATTGAAAAAATAACATAACAAAATGTGAACAAATATAAATTTGGGATTGTTGGTATTTAGGAGTTTTTACTACTTTTGTGCTGTTTTTTAATGTTTCTTAATTTTCTCAGAGCAAAAGTCTCACGTGACTGTTTGAAATAGTAGTTGGATAAAAAAGGTGTTGGTGATTCCCAGAGAAGACAAGCTCTGTGTTCTGTTGTCAAGAATAAGAAACATGCAGTGGCAATAAGCAAGTTCGAAAGAAGCCTGTAGGGATCAAATGATAACAATGGTGCCAGTGTTGAAGGGTTAGGAACAGAAAAACATAGTGCGCGCGGGCACACACACACACACACACAGCATTCTGCTTCGCAGTTGTTATGTATTCCAGAACTTCAACCAGATGGGAAGAATATAAATTGACTAAAATTATGTTTCTCCCACCCGGTAAGATAGGGATCAAATACAACTTGAGGTTGTTGTGGAAAATTATGAAATAATACCTTTGTAGAGATGACTCTGTGAATGAATAGTTGTTTTGTGGCAAGTTATATCTTTTTTCCCATTTTCATTACAAGTTGGTTAGGTATAGCTCTGTCTTTAGATCAGGTCTTTAGAATATTAACTATCATGGCTGAAATTCTGTGTGTGTATGTATGTGTATGATATTATATGTGTATCATACATATAGGATAGTTTGCTTTTTCTCAAGCTGAATATGGAATGTATTTAGATAACATATTTTATCTTTGTTCAATCTAAAATCTGATTCTTCACTGAGATGTATTTATAGCTGCTAAGTATAGCTAATATTTAATTGTGTGAACTACAGTTTTCATCTTTCAAGGTCATACCTATAATAGAAATACTAATTAATAGTTAGCACTTATGGGCTTTTTATCTTCTAAGTACTTTACCAACAATTAATTTAATGCTCTCAAGAACCATGGGAACCCTAATTTCTGTAGGATAAAAGGAAGGTTATACTAGCCACTTTGGGACAGAAATTAGATCAGGGTATGTTCTCACATATATATGCAATGTTCATCAGTGTAAGTAGAGGAAATAAAAAGCAAACACATGTAATTCATCTTTATTTTGAAATTTTTGATATTGAGAAAAAAATGCCTATTTTCCTTTTCCTAAATTAAGGTGCAAGAAATCAAACTTTATTAAAGTGTGGAATTTAATTGTTCTTGGGGGCGATTCACTAGGGGAAAACCGTAAGTGGGATGCAAATCTACTTATAACACTTTAGTAGTTTATAATTATTTCTGACATGTACATTTTATTTCAAGATTATTCGACATTTCATTTGTTAAACTGGAGGCAATGGGATCTTTTGAAGCACAGCCAGTCATATTATTAATTTTTTTTTATAATAGTTATTTGGAGCCCTATGACCAGAGTGATACCTTGGCTATGATATGAATTTCACATTATTCTGTTGTGATTTGGAACTTTCTGGTTATTTGCAATTACTTAAAACTGAACATTTAACAATACAGATGTAGACATCTGGATTACCAGAATTTGTCTCTAAATTAATGCCTCACCTATAAGATTTAATAAAGTGGTGTGCTTGGAGAAAATGTTAATTGTGGAAACTATTTATATTACCCTTATATTTTTTTTTAACTTTTAAGGGATCTGAGCGTTTATTTTTGATGATGTAATTGAAAGATATTTTTGTTTTATTAGTGTTGACAGAGGCACATATTTCATAGTAAAGGCATAGAAATGATTTACCTGAACACTTTGGAGGGACTCACCTCAGAAATTAACATAGCATCAGGGAAATATGAGAAATATGTCACTCTGATTAATCAGTAGAGAGTTGTCCACCATCCTCATGGTAAAAGGCATCCTTTGGGGTTTTGGCTGCTAGAGTCATCAAAGGTGAGTGTTTAGTTGAGCAGGTCCTCAGAACCACCCCCCACACAGCTATTTTGTGGGTGTACAATGGGGCCCCTCACAGATAGCGTTGAAAAGTACTTACACAGGATCTTTATCTGTATGTGAACGAACCCTTATCTATCTGGGGAAAAGCCCACTGTCTTGCTTGAAGCTGTGCCTCTGTAAGAAAGTAAGAATTTTAGCAAAATTAAGCAAAATAAATACTATTGATATAAAAGTTGTTGTTTTCTTGGAATAATCATTTGTAGTCATGAAAATCTTAATTTGCTAATAATTTTCTATTTAAATACTTCACTTTAAAGGCCATAAGCATATGAAATAAGCATCTTTATTTTTCACCCATCCAAACAATCAAGTATCATAATTAGTTGACGTTTTAATTAAAAAAAAAAAAAAACAACTGAGTAATCAGACTTCTGCCATTGATCTATTTATCCAAAAGCTGAGTTAATCTCTCAGTCTTTGTTATCATATGGTTACTTTTGCCCAGCATTTAGGGCTTATCATTTCAATAAGGGAATGGTTACATGCCAATAATGAGTTCACTAATGAATAGCTTCAAAGATCAATGTTATTAGCATCCTCTTAATGTAGTTTAAAAGTCCCTCCCAAGGGCTTGCCTAGGAAAAGATTCACAGATAAATAATCTACTATTTTCTAGACAAAAATTGTTTCTAGTGATGGTACAGGTTCAATAAATCATTGATGTAAACTTGAGGAAACATTTCCCAACATTACCCATGCTATTGAGGACTCATGAGGACAGAAAAACTTCAACTTCCTACTAGTTTAGTAATTTTAGGGAATTCTAACTGCATTTTCTAAACTGTTCATTGGGAATAACCCCAGCATTTCTGTGGTAGATTAAATAATAACCCCAAAGACATCCACATCCTGATCTCTGGAACCTAGAAGTATTACTTCATGTGACAAAAGGGATTTTGTAGATGAGATTAAGTATCTTGAGATGGGATGGTTATCCTGGCTTATCTGATCAGACTCTAAAATGCAACTCCAAGTGTCCTTAAAAGCGAGAGCCAGAGGGAGGCCTGCCTGGAAACAGTGGAGAAGACAGTGTGACTATGACAATGGAGATTGTCATCATGAAGCCAGGAGTCAAGGAACATGGGCAACCCCTAGAAATGGAAGAGACAAGGGACAGATTCACCTCTAGAGCCTCTAAACAATACCAGGCTTGTGAGAGCCTCACTTTACCTCAGTGAAAGTGATTTCAGACTTCTGGCCTGGAGAATTGTAAGAGAATAAATTTATTCTGTTTGGAGCCACCAAATTGGTGGTAATCTGTTACAAAATATATAGGAAACTAGCACAATATCCTTTTCAACTCCTTCCCCATTAAAAGTTTGCACAAGTCTCTACAAGCCAGTAGGTAATTGATCAAACACATGTGGAACACTTGTCTCTATCCATATACCTATTCTCTACATTGATAATTAATTTTTGGTTTAGTGCTTCTTTTTAGTGCTCTTAGTTTGTTCCTTAATGCTTATTTATTTTTAAGAGACAGAGCCGAGTGTGGAAGGGGCAGAGAAAGGGGGGCAGAGGATCCCAAGCATGCTCTGTGCTGACAGCAGAGAGCCTGATTGGGGGCTGGAACTCACAAACCGTGAGATCACGACCTGAGCTAAAGTCGGGTGCTCAACCGACTGAGCCACTCAGGTACCCCAGTGCACTTAGTTTTGTTTTGTTTTTAACTTGCATTTATTTCCTTTGTAATTATTACAAAGCCACAACGAACATTTTTCTATCTACCCCCAGTGCAAACAATTCACCTGACTTTTAATCATAATTTATTTTCTAAGTGACTCCGTATGGATAAAATTATTTTAGTAACGTATTTATATAACTAGGACATTTCACATTATAACAATGAAAGCACTTTTGCTTTGAAGATAGAAAATTCAAAAATTCTGAGAAAAGATGTCTTGGTTTTAAAAGCCTGCTTGATGTTTCACTATCCATATTCAATTGAGTAAATTTCAGTAAGTTGGAAAAAAGGTACAAACCTTGTAAATCCCGAGCTGCCATGTTGGTAGCAGATTGTAGAGGAAATCTCTGATCATACTTGTCGAAAACTATTGTTTCAACACTTCAGTTCCTGGATTCACAGGCTCAAAGTATATATACATCAAAAACACCTTCATAAAGTAATTTAATAATTATGCAGAGCATAGCAATGTGTATAAATCAGTCTCAATGTGTATCTAATCTTGTAAGAATATTGTTAACTACTTTTGGAAAAGAGAGCCAGGTATCCTAGATTCAATTTCATTTGAACTGAGTAACCACAGGCTCTGAATTTCACAGATTTTTTTTTTTTTTTTTTTTTTTTTGCCTTAAAGTGGGAAGATTGGTCTGCATTAACCTTCTCAGTGGTAAAGATTCTGTGCATTTTATGGTCGAATGAATTTAAAAAACTGTTACCTCCAGTCTCTGGTGCTGGAGGGATGGTTTGAATCCACAAGAAACTACTCATTTGGTTCTGCAACCAAAAAATACAGCTGGCCTCTTATTCTCAGAAAAGTGGTTAATAGTCTCTTTCTTTTCAAATATACATCTAGTTGGTTATTTTCAAGGAGATGGTAAATGTTTTTTAAAAAAATATGCAAGAAATAGAAGCAAAATTTTAAATGGATGTGTCTATATAAATGACTTGCAATTATGATTGTTAAAAAAAATGCATGTACTTCTTTTTTTTTTTTAAATGTTTTTATTTATTTTTGAGTCAGAGAGAGACAGAGCATGAGCAGGGGAGGGGCAGAGAGAGAGGGAGACACAGAATCGGAAACAGGCTCCAGGCTCTGAGCCATCAGCCCAGAGCCCGACGCGGGGCTCGAACTCACGGACCGCGAGATTGTGACCTGGCTGAGGTCGGACGCTTAACCGACTGCGCCACCCAGGCGCCCCTTAAATGCATGTACTTCTTAATAACCCATGAGTGTCCTCCATGGGTTATGGAGAGCCTTGTGATTTACCCACGTACAATCCAGAAATGGACGATCAATAGTAAGTTACCAGGCATATGTTATGTAATCTTTAGTGCTTTTAGTCCCTAGGTATAATCCAAACACGTTTTGTGTGCACGTGTGTATACATTTGTGCGTGTCTGTGTGTGTGTGTTCGTGCTTATGAGTGAGTGCATGCAGGAGGTGGGAGGTAGAGTTGGGGATGGTTGTCTATTAAAAGGAAGTATGGGAAACTGGTGTTATATCCACAAATACATGCCAGAAATTCTGACATACATTTCCTCTTAGAATTATGTATTGGATTTTATTTCCGATTACATGAGCATTTTAGCTCAAGCATAATTTTTTTCTTGGGATTTTATACATATAATGCAAATCAACATTCACAGAATTTTAAGAGGCAGGTTGGGCAGAGGGCCAGCGTGTATGAAAGGAAAGACAGATGAGCCTTTGCAGGGAATTGCATTTCAATGATTAAGGAGACTCTATCAGATAAGCACTGATAACTTTTCCACAAAGTGTCACATGAAGACATTAGAGAGGGAGCAGTTTAGGTGGGCCCTTCCCCCTGGCAGCTGGTAATCCTGCCCATGAATGCTCATTGTCTCTGATGGAATCAGGTCCTCTGAAAAGTTGTAAGGGTCTCTTGTTTCCTTCCTCTATTTCCTTCCTCTCTAAATTGAACGTTTCTTTCCTCATGCCATAGAGCGGTCTAGTGACTGAGTCTGGTGTCATTTACAATAGGACTTTTAAAACTGTATCTTTAGATTGAGGGTCTGTTACTTTTCCCTTTTGAGTTGTTCCAAAATGAAAGCTTTTTACTGAGATAGAGGAGAAGGAAGTAGTAAATAGTACCACTTCAAAAACCTTGGATTTTGCAGGCAGCCCTTGGGAGGCAGATAAGAAATACAAAGCTGCATTTTTGTGCCTTTACAGTCTAGAAGGGTTCATACAGTTCACCTCTTCCAGGGCCTAGTATCTGAGTGTGTGGCTCCTAAAGGCAGCGAATTTGGGCCTGGCTACAAACTGAGAAGAGAGGACTACAGTGTGGCTGCTGTTAGACACAAGGGGGCTCATGATATGAATGTAAGTAGCGTATTGAACAATCATGATAAGAGATGCAATCAAAGCGAACTTTACTTATTTTTTAAATTTAGCAATGAAATCTTCCCCTTCCCAAGAATGAAAACGCATGTTGGCACCCTCACTTGCCTGTTCCTTCTTTGGTAATGAAAAGCCCAATGGTCACTTTAACTGCAAATGCAGTCACATGTCATACTTAGAATGTTCATTCCAAGATGTTAACAATTACAAACTTGATTCCACATTTTTGTATATTTTTGCCAGGTCTAGCCACCTGACTGTGGACCCCGGCCCTGGGAGGGGGTGTGGTTGATCTCTTCTCTATTGTGGTGCCTGCAGGTATCCTTTGCCCTCCACCTCATAACCCTCCAAAAATTATAACAAAAACTTGTAATTAACAAAATTTGTGTATATTTAGGTCGTACAGTATAGTTTGATATACCTTGTGAAATGATTACTACAGTCAAGCTAATTAACACACTCATCACCTCACGTAGTTACCTTTTGTATGTGTGTGATGAGAACCCATGAGATCTATCCTTTCAGCAAATATCAGGGATACAATACAGTATTATTAGCTACAGTCACCACACTGAACATTAGGTTTCCTGAACTTATTCATCTTATAACTGAAAGTTTGTATACTTTGATCAATATCTCCCCATTTCCCTAAACTCCAGCCCTTGGTAACTACCATTCTATCTGTTTTCTGTCAGTATGAGCTCAACTTGTTGATTGATCTGTTGATTTAGATTCCACATATAAGTGAAAATTCTTTATCCATTTATCTTTGATGGGCAATCAAATGGTTTCTATGTCTTGGCTACCATGAATAATAATGCTGGGAAGTTGGAGGTGCAGGTCTCTTCATTTCCTTTGAATATATACCCAGAAGTGGGATTGCTGTATCATATGGTAGTTCTATTTTTATTTTTCTATTTTTTTTATCTTTGTTTTTGAGAGAGAGAAAGACAGAATGTGAGCAGCGGAGGGGCAGAAGGAGAGGGAGACACGGAATCCGAAGCAGGCTCCAGGCTTCACACTTGTCAGCACAAAGCCTGACGAGGGGACTGAACTCACAAACGGTGAGATCATGACCTGAGTCGAAGTCAGATGCTTAACCGACTGAGCCACCAGGCATCCCTATTTTTAATTTTTTGAGAAAACTCCATATTGTTTTTAATGATGACTAGACCAGTTTACATTCTCACCAACAGTATGTAAGAGTTCTCTTTTTTCCACATCCTACTTGATACTTATCTTTTGGCTTTTTGATAATTTCCACTACATCGGGTGAGATGATATCTCATTGTGATTTTGATTTGCGTTTCTTGATGATTAGTGATGCTGAGCACCTTTTTATTTACCTGTTGACCATTTTATGTCTTTTTTTTTTTGTAAAACTGTCTATTCACAACTTTTGCTCATTTTTAAATCAGTTTTTTTTTTTCTGTCTCTTGAGTTGTATGAGCTCCTTATATATTTTGGACATTAACCCCTAATTGAACATATTTTGTGGATTTTTTTTTCTAATTCCATAGTTTGCTTTACACTGTGTTGGCTATTTCCCTTACTGTGCAGACACTGTTGAGTTTGATGTAGTTTTCCTTGTCTATTTTTGCTTTTGAAGTCTGTGCTTTTGGTGTCAAATCCAAAAAGTCATTGCCAAGTCCAATGTCAAGAAGTTGTTCTCCCATGTCTTCTTCTAGGATTTTTATGTTTTAAGGTCTTACATTCGATCCTTTAATCCATTTTGTTAATTTTTGCGTATGGTGTAAGATAAGGTTCAATTTCTTTTACATTTGGCTGTCCAGTTTTCCCCACACCATTTACTGAAGACATCATGCTTTCCCCATTGTGTATCCTTGGCACTGTTGTCTAAGATTAATTGATGGCATTTGTGTGAGTTAACATTTTAAGTAGGGAGATACAATAATCAAATCTATGTTTCAGGAATGTGAACGTTGTTACAGTATGAAGGATTGAAAAATGAATACACACATACACACACACTAAGGCTATCACACTTTATAAAGGAGAGGAACAATGTATTATTTGACTTTGCTTTACTAGAGTTTTGTTTAGATGCAAGCAGTGAACAGGTGTTTAAAATATTTGTTAAAATATTAAATGACTGGATAGGAATAGGAGGTCTTCAAATAAGTTGGCTAAAAACCTTTACAGTAGTGCAGAAGAGACATGATAAAATCTGGAAATAGGCTTGAGATGGATTCTAAATGCACACTTTATGAAGTAGCAATTAAATATACATTAAGAGAAAGGAACAATGTCTCAAAGTGGCTCAGAATTCTCTAACTTTGGATGTTTATGACATCATTACGAGAAATGAGAAAGTCAGAGGGTAGGCCTATTTGGGTTAGACGGGGTGTAAGTTTTATGACCGTTTATACATTCCCAAGGTTGGTTTCTTGAATTAGTTTGAAAGCACGCGAAAAAGTGAATGGTTTGTCAAGGTCAGACAACAGCCAAGTAAGTTGGGATGGTGAAAAAAAAGAAAACCATGTTTAGCTTGCTGCGTTTTCAGTGCAGCAGGTTTGTTTCAGGGAGTAGGGGTCTCAAGGAAAAGCCTTCTTTATACAGCATATTGTCTTCGTCAGGATCAGCACTAAGCACAGTAGTAGATACTGGGGCGTGTGGGTGGCTCAGTCGGTTGAGTGTCCGACTTCAGTCAGGTCATGATCTTGCAGTCCGTGAGTTCCGGCCCAGAATTGGGCTCTGTGCTGATGGCTCAGAGCCCGGAGCCTGTTTTCAGATTCTGTGCCTCCCTCTCTCTCTGCCCCTCCCCCGCTCATGTTCTGTTTCTCTCTCTGGGTCAAAAATAAATAGACATTAAAAAAAATAAAAAAAGTAAAAAGAATAGCAGTAGATAGATGTGTTACAGGCTTTTGTCAAAAAAATCCATCATTTTTCTGAAGCGAGAAGGATCCAAGCATTGGTATTTAAAATTGTCTTTAAACAAGAGTGAGCCGTGATAGATGAAGGGAGACTTGACTAGCAGAAAAATAAAATGAATACAGCTAATACTGCATAGCAGAAATAAATGCGAAGTCATTCTGAATGCCTCATAGAGGAATAGGCATCCTTATTTCCTGTGCTCTGATCATGAAGAAGGATAGGGAAAGGCAAGCAGGGCTGATAGTGTTATTAGCTCAGAAAGACAGGGAGGCAGATGACCGTATTCTTAATAAATAAGAAAAAACACCTTTTATAAATGAGATGAAATTAAGTAAAATTTAAAAAATTTGTAAAACATGGAGGGTACTTTAATTCTTAGATCATTCCAGTAATTCCAATATGGTAGACAACGTCATGCACCAAAGGCTCAAGGCAGATCCTGCTTCTCTTTTAGCATCACAAGCAGCACGGGCGTGTGTTCTAAGGGTCAACTGCGTGGACTTCGTTCTAACTTGCTATATAACCCAAGGGGTGGTTACGCAGTCTCTCTGCTCCTCACGTTTTTAAGCTGTAAAAATTGGTATATAGCAGTGCCTAGCTCACCAATGCGGTAACCAAGTTGTTCTTTTATGTAAAGCACTTAGAAGAGTGCCTGTACAGTCTTTGCTAAACAAACAAATAAAATGTATTGTGGGGGGAAAATGTGATTCAAATTCAAAGGATAAATTTTAGTATTAAGAGGAATCAACCAAGATTTTTCTCCTCACCTAGAAATAACTTTAGTCCTAAGGGCACCCCAAATGTACTTACTTTTCTTAGATTTTTCATCTTCTTGAGAGTTACTGAAGCCGAGAGAAATCGGGATTGAAATTCAGGGACAGAGTGGGCTCCCCCAGGTCAGTTCTAATTCTTTCAAAATCCTTAAGACGGCACCTGGCCTTGGTTCCTGCCCAAAATGAAAGAAAGAGTAGAGAGAAATGGAAATGAAAATGAAATAATATTTGGGTATGTGCTACCATGATTCCTTTACTCCCAAACTCTTTCCATATCTCCATTGGGGGCAAAGATTTCATCTTAAATTGGATCCTGAGGGTTAAGTAAAATCAATAAAGAACTTCAGAGTGCAGAGAACTTAAATTACCAGTATTCTCTAGGAAAATGAAATTTATCACTGTGTCTACCCTACAGCAGAATTTGTTTGCTTAGAAATTATAAAAATAAATTATAAACATTTATTTCACAGACACTTATATTGATCTAATGTTAAAAAATTCAAAGATTTTTGGAGGCAAAACACAAGGTAAAAAGGTCCTCAAAATATACACATGGAATGAGCTATGGTGATTTTGGGAGGTCTACAATTTTGCAAGTGTTTAGGGCATATATTCCTACAAAGAAAACCTTAAGACAGCATTCAATCATTAAAAAATATTTCCACCATAGTCATTTGAGTTTCCCCACAGTATTTGCTATTCAGCAAATAGTTACCAGTCAAGTGTCCTTGATCTAACCTCAATACACCTCAGTACTTAAGCATACATACACTTTAATCTTAGAGCAAGTCTTACGATTTCAGGTTCCTGGGGCAAAACAATTTGTAGTTAATAAAAGTCTTCTCTTTCTTAAGTGTAATTTCTCCACCAGCCACATCTCCAAAGTAACATTTATTGGGGCTTGGGGGTGGGGGTGTAAAGGAAATCTAAAGAGGGGAAATAATGAAAAATTGAGTGAGAGATTGCATGGTACTAAATAAATACTCATTGTACAAAAACACTGTTTTTATTTTAAGGCCTCTTATGGAAGGTGAGTAAAAAGGAGACTCTAGTCCAACTAGTCTAGACTGCTTTGCCTGAGATTTGGCTGATTTTCTCTGGTTTTCAGATTATGTTTAGTTAATAGCATGTTTGATATTGGTGAGCTAATAATTACTTGCTCTTGCATATATTGGCGCCAAAGTGCGTATGTATGTTGAAACAATAAATGTTGCATTTTTGAAAATACCATGTTCAAATGATTTCAGTATAAAGGATGGCAATAGTTATGATCTAATAAAATAGTTTCAGTTAATTTTTAGTGAATACTTTTATTAATTATTAAACTTCTCATTAAAATACAAAAAATACAGAAAAGTGTAATAAAGGAAATAAAATTCACTCATAATTTCACCCACCAGAAGTTATTATTTTGAATTCCTTGGTATGTTTTGTTTGCATACATAAAGCTCCCCATACCTTTATTCCCTGGTGGTAATCACTACCATAAAATGGTGCTTATCATTCCTCGATATCATTTTGTAATTTGTGTGGCTATAAAAACAATGTGTAGTATTGTTTTGTGCTTTTAAAACTTACGGAAGCCGTGCTATGATATACATACCCTTTTGCAACTTTTAGACTTAACCTCACATCTTAGTTATTTATGCATGTTAGTACATATCAGTCCAATTTCTTTTTGCTGCTATAGAATATTCCATTGTTTGAAAAAAATTACAGTGGCTATAATTCCTGAGGAGAAATTATGCAGGTTCCCTGCATTGCTATAGCAAACAGTGCTGCAGTGAAGATGGTTGGATGTGTCTCCTTGGCAAATGTGTGAGCATTTTTCTGGCACACACTGCTGGATTGCTTAGTCCCAGGGTATTGGTATCTTAAGATTTATTAAGTGCTGTCAAATTGCTCTCTGAGGAGGTTTTATCAATTAATATTTTCACCAACTGTATATTAGTGTCCCCTTCCCCTCACCACCACCAAAAAATGGTTAGGTGTTGGATGTTGGTAGTTATGGGATAACTCATTTTCTTGTTAATTTGCATTTCTATTTCTTTTTAAAGGCTTATTTATTTATTTTTGAGAAAGGGAGAGGAGCAGAGAGAGAGGAAGAGAGAACCCCAACCAGACTCCCCACTATCAACACCGAGCCTGACATGGGGCTCGAACCCATGAACCATGAGATCAAGACCTGAGCCGAAAATAAGAGTAGGATGCTTAACTGATTGAGCCACCCAGGTGCCACTGCACTTCTCTTATTATAAGGGTATGTCAAGAACTGTACATGTAATAATTGGTGATTCAAGTTTTCAGTGTTCTTCATTTCAGTGAATGACATCACTGTCTATCTGGTTGCACCAGCCAGAAATGAGAAGTCAATCTTGATCCTTTTGACTCCTTCATTGATCATCAGTGTCTTTTGATTCTTCCACCTAAATTTGTTTCACTACTTCTCACTTATCTACATTTCCACCAGCATCCTGGTCCAAGCCACCATCTTTGGTCTATATGGAACTGTGCATATATGGAACTATGGAGACTCCCAGTTGGTTTCCCAGAATGCAGTGTTGTCTTTGTACCTTGCATTATCCATCCATATATTAACTTGGCTAATAATTATTTTATAATTTTATTTTTTTGAAAGTTTATTTATTTTGAGAGAGAGAGAAAGAATGTGCATGAGTATGTGAGTGGTGGAGGGGCAGAGAGCGAGGGAGAGCAAGAATCCTAAACAGGTTCTGTTGCTGACAGTACTGAGCCTTACATGGGGCTGGATCTTAGGAACCATGAGATCATGACCTGAACTGAAATCAAGAGTCAGCCACTCAATTGGTCAATTGACTGAGCCACCCAGGTGCCCCTGGCTAATCACTTTTAAAGGAAATTATAAACCTATGGTAGTTTTTTAGTTGAGTAGTTAAAATGAGGAGGAAATATATAATTCGCTCTTTGTTTCTCTCTGTTCCTGTCTCTCTCTGTCTCTCTGTCTCTCTCACGCACACACAGATATCTGCCAACAAAACTAAAGATATACTTTTATTTTCTAAGCCTCAGTTTAGTTAATCCTCTTGCTCAAAATCTAGCAGTATTTCTACACATCAATAAATTATTAACCTAAGGCTTGATACTTTGATACAATATTTCTTTATCTAAGGTGAAATTCTTTTCTACAAAATTAAACACAATCACTTAAAAGTCTGAACATATTACTTCTAGTCCTTACTTATTATTCACCAGCCATTTGACTTTCATTAAATTAAAGTCTAAGATTATCTAACTAGGAATCTAAACACCAAACACATCCCTACAGTCAAATGTTATAAATGGATATTATAATGATCACCCATTTAAAAAATTCCATTTGTCTTAGTATTTTTTTGTCTTAAATCATCGTTATCTAAAATTACAATGTGCTCTTCATCTTTTCACATGATTGTAGTAAGGAAAATCTTTGGTCAGATAGCATTTTCCTACTTCTAAATCCCTGATCACGAGCCCATTAAGTGCATTTTCATGGAAATGCGAGGTCAAGATAGTGCATTTCAGTTAATTTTTGTCCGAGTATTTGGATGGTTGCATTTTGCCGAGGTTATATTTTTAGACAATTTAATTTTTTCTGTGCATGTTTAAAGTACTTTTAACCTTTAAAAAAGGCTAGAATGTCATTTGTACGTCCAAGTTAATATATTGTCATTCAATAACACTTTTGTGTAGACAATGACATAATAATAAGCAACATTGGTATATGACATGTACAACAAATTGCTGAACTATTTAACGATATTGGCGCAGATGTTGAAAAGCTTTATATCAGCGTACTATTTAGGAGATGCTTTGGATTGGGAATGCCAAAGCCGCTAGTTTGATATCTGAGTGAAATATTTTGGTTTAGCCTTAGGAATGATCTATGTACAGGAACCTTTTAATTTTTCATGTGATACTGCCCTTAGAAAAAATTAAGTTATTATCTCTACTATACATTTCCAAGGGAAAAGATAATAAAGTTTCTGATGTTTTTACTTGCATTAATTGAATAAAGAGAATATTTTTTTCCTCATAAATATCTCCATTATAGCAGCCCCATTATACACTAAATTCTTTCCATGTTCCTTGATTAATACTTCAAAGTACATTGAATACCTATTAGTCCTCATATGAAGGGGAGATGAGGAGCTCTTGGCTTTCTGCTATCCATTGGCAGTCATTTGTGTCCTTGTAGGTTCATGGGAAGCCTAGAAAATGGCCCTGGAGGAACCAGAAGGACCTGTATGTGGTCGGCCATTACTGCTCTTGAGGGGGAAGACGAACGGCATATCATCTTTGACCACTTAGTACAAAGTCTTTTTGGACTCGCTTGCGAGTGGTCGTGCCTCAGACTCTAAATTGCCTGACATGATTTATCCATAATTAAGAGCTAAAGATTGTGATGTATGTTGACTCTACGATATGAAGAAAATTCCTTTAACAAGTTACAATTTGTTGAATCAGTCAAAAATTACATTTTCTAATATTAATCTGGAAACCTGCTTTTTAAGGAAGGATTATTCTAAATATTAGGTCAGTAATGAATTGTTTGGAATGGTATATTTCTTTCCTGGGTCTGTCATAAAGTACCACTAAAGTACCACTAACTGAGTGGCTTAAAATAACAAAAATTGATTATTTTACAGTTCTGGAAGCTGGATGTCCAGACTCAAGATATTGGCTGGGCCACCCTCCCTCAGTAGTGTCTGGGGTAGAATCTTTCTTCACATCTTCCAGCTTCTATAGGCTCAGGTGTTCCTTGGTTTGTGGCAACATGACTTCAATCCTGCTGCTGTCTTCGTATGATCTTCTCTCACATAGTGCTCTCTCTCTCTCTCTCTCTCTCTCCCTCTGTATGTATGTGTCCAAATTTTCCTCTTATAAGGATACCAGTCACATTGGATTAAGGTTCCTCTCTACTCCAGTGTGAACTTATTTTAACTCATTTAATTATATCTGCAAGAACTCTTTTCCCAAACAAGACCACATTCTGGAGTAATAGGGGATAGAATTTTGTTTTAAGTTTTATTTTTGAGAGAGAGAGCCAGACAGAGTGCAAGCAGGGGAGGCGCAGGGAAAGAGGGAGACAGAGAATCTGAAACAGGCTCCAGGCTCTGAGCTGTCAACACAGAGCCCGACGCGGGGCTCAGATTCACAAACCGAGAGATCATGAGCTGAGCTGAAGTCAGATGCTCAACCGACTGAGCCATCCAGGCGAATAGGGGATAGAATTTTTAGGGGCTCTTTTTTAGGGGTTCGAATCAACCCTAATAGATGATTAAAGCATTAAATATCGATTTTCATTGCTGGATATATGCATATGGAAGGTCTGTCATAATGCAACTTTCACAAAGAGTAGAAATAAGTTACTTATTTTTGAAAACTAGAAATTCATGATGTGTAAAAATGTTTGCTCAATTTAACTGAAAAATTATGTGTTATGCACAGTTTGCAAGTGAGATTGTTCCATCATATTCATCAACTCAGGAAAATGTATCTACAAAATTACTCTCACTTGGTGGTCAGCTAGTCACTATTCCTTAATAATTTGTTGCTATTATGTCCCTTAATTTGTTAAGATGAGATAAACTTGACGGTTATCCATATCACAGTATTATTTTATGTGCCACTTGGTATACTCTAGAGGTTAAGGGGAGAATTATGGAGACAGGCTGCATTATTTGGAATCCAGGCTCTGTCACTTACCAGCAATATGACCTGGGGAAATTTGTTTATCATTTGTCTCCTTCCTTTTTCTGTAGCTGTACAGTAAGGACAGTCACAGTAGCTACTCAGTGAGGTTGTTCTGAAATAAGGTGAATCACCTAAATAAAGTATGTAGAAAAAGTTTTACAAATAGCAATTTCTTAATAAAACTTTTAATTTTTGCTTATTATTAAAATATCTAATCCTCATTTGATATATGAAGAAATTATTACCTTTTAGATAAATAAAACACAACTATTTATATTTTAAAAGAAACTTAGAAACAACAGGCGTTGACAAGGATGTGGAGAAAGGGGAACAATTTTGCACTGTTGGTGGGAATGCAAACTGGTGCAGTCACTCTGGAAAAGACTACTGAGGTTCTTCAAAAAGCTAAAAATAGAACTAGCCTAAGACCCAGCAATTGCACTACTAGCTATTTATCCAAAGGATACAAAAATGCTGATTTGAAGGGGCACATGTAGAGGCATTTGGGTGGCTCAGTCAGTTAAGTGTCAGGCTTCAGCTCGGGTCATGATCCCACAGTTCACGGGTTTGAGCCCCACATTGGGCTCTGTGATGACAGCTCAGAGCCTGGAGCCTGCTTCTGATTCTGTAGCTCCCTCTGTCTCTGCTTCTCCCCCACTCACACTTTGTCTCTTTCTCTCTCTCTCTCTCTCTCTCTCTCAAAAATAAACATTAAAAAAATGAAGAGGTACATGCACACCAATGTTTATAGCAATGCTATCAACAATAGCCAAATTATGGAAAGAGCCCAAATGTCCACCAACTGATCAATGGATAAAGGAGATGAATGGATAAAGAAGATGTATTCACACACACACACACACACACACACACACACACACACACGTAATGGAATATTACTCGGTGATCAAAAAGAATGAAATCTTGCCATTTGCAACAACGTGGATGGAACTAGAGTATATTATCCTAAGTGAAATAAATCAGAGAAAGACAAATACCATATGATTTCACTCATTTGTGGAATTTAAGACACAAAACAGATGAACATAGGGGAAGGGAAGGAAAAATAAAATAAGGTAAAAACAGAGAAGGAAGCAAACTGTAAGAGACTCTTAAATACGGAGAATAAACTGAGGGTTGCTGGAGGGGAGGTGGGTGGGGGAATGGGCTAAATGGGTGATGGGCATTAAGGAGGGCACTTGTTGGGATTAGCACTGGGTGTTATGTGGAAGTTATGAATCACTGGGTTCTACTCCTGAAACCCACACTACACTGCACATTAACCGAGTTAAATAAATTGATTGGTATTATACAGTCCATGAGCTTGGAAAAATGTATAACATGTATCTTCCACTATAGTTTCATAGAAATTATTTTCACTGCCCTAAAAATCTCTTTGCCTATTCATCCCTCCCTCCCCCAGATATAGACTTCTAAACAATATAGTTAAAGTGATTAAGAAATTTTGAAAAATCAGCAAATTGGAAACTATACAAAATGTCAAATTAAAATCATAGAACTGAAACCTACAGTGTCTGAAAATTAGGAATTTATTAGGTGAATTTCACAACACATTAGACTTATTGAAAAATAATTAGTGTCCTGAAAGTTAGTTCACAAGAAAATATTCTAGACTGAAGCACAGAGAAGTCAAATAAGTGCAAAACTTGTAATAGAGTATAAGAGATACACGGAATACAGAAAAAGTTCTAACATTACATGGAATTGAACTGACAGAAGAAATATTTGATGACAAAATTACTATTTTTTTAAAATAGGAGACAAAAATCACAAAAGCAAAAAGCCATTTAAAACCCAAATATAATTGATGCTATAAAATAACACTGGGCACACCATAGTATAACTGCCAAAAACTAATGTGAGAAATGTAAACTTAAAGCATCCAGAAGATAAAGAGAGAGAGAGAGAGAGAAAAAGGTATATTACCATCAAAGAAACAATAATAGGATTAATCACAAGCATCTCAAAGCAAATAAATCCAGAGACAATGGAATATCTTGAAAACACTGAAGTAATACAAGTACCAATGTTTTATACCCAGCAAATATATATTTTAAATATGAAGGTGTGGTGAAGATTCTTCAGAATAGCAAACCATGATGTAATTAAACACTAGCAAAACCATAATAAAAGAAATGAAAGGTTACTATTAAGACAAAAGGAACTAATCACAGATGGCCATGTAGAAAATAAGAAAAAATGAAGGATAGCAAAAGGTAAGTATGTGGGATTCTAATTGAATATGAGCACATAAATAAATAACCAAAATATCCTGTTTTGTTGAAATACAAATGGAATTAAATACCATTTAATTATACCTCAATATTATTAATATAACATATAATATAATTAATATATTACTATACCGTACCTCAATAAAATGATGTGGGAAGGCAATGAATGAGTTAAATTCTCTTTATTCAGGAAATGGCAAACAGGCATATTATAAATATTAGACTTTGGTATGTCAGGGGTTCAATTAGTAATCTCTAAACTGGACTGTCCAATGTGGTGGCCATTAGCCATATGTGTCTATTTAACTTTAGAGTTAAATTAAAAATTATGTTCCTGAGTCAGACTAGCCACATTTTAAGTGTACAAGAGAAATATGTGGCTATGGCTACTATTTTAGACTCTGCACAGATGTAGAATATTTCCATCATTGTAGAAATTTATACTGGATGGTATTGCTCTAGAATAACCACCATAAGAACAGCAAAATAGTCATTAACAAAAACATAAAAGGTTAATTGAATCGTAAAAGGTCAATAAATAATCCTAAAGAAGAGAAGAAGACAGAAAACAACAATATAACACAGTTGAGGGTCCAAGGGACACCTGGGTAGCTCAGTCTGTTAAGCATCCGACTCTTGGTTTTGGCTCAGGTCATGATCTTGCGGTTTTGGTTTCGTGGGCTTAAGCCCCACATCAGCCTCTTTGCTTACAGCACGGAGTCTGCTTGGGATTCTCTCTCTCTCCCTCTCTCTCTGCTCCTTCCCCACTGGCGCTGTCTCTGTCTCTCTCAAAATAAATAAGTAAACTTAAAAAAAGCAGTTCTGGGTCAAATACAATATAAAGAATACATTTGTAAATTTAAAATAGAATTAATATCCTAAAATCTGCAAATAATCAAGTAATCTAAATAAAAAACCAACGATGATCAGAATGGGTTAAAACATGGATGCTTAAGTGATATATACCTTTAAAATAAGCACAGAAAGACTAAAATTCAAAGAATGGAAAAAGATAACATTTGCAAAAGAAAAAAAAAGTATAGCCATAGTGATATAATACAAAATAGACATTAAAAAGAAGCAAAGAGTTAATAGTTAACTGTTAACTATTGTACCAAAATAATGCAATTCCAATTTTGTATGAACCTAATAAACACACCTTCAAATACATAAAGGATGACAAAAGAGACGCTGGTAAATCTAAAAATACCATTAACATATCTCTCTCAATATCTTATGAAACAGAAAAATTAGCAAGTATACTAAAGATTTGTAACAATATTTGCAAATGTGATAAAATTGGCATATATAGAAATCTTCCTTCAACAACTGCAGAATGCAACTCTTTTCAACTGTGCGTGGAACATTTATCAAGATCGACCCTATACTGGCACATAAAGTATTGCTCAAAACTTTAAAGTCTTGAAACCATACAGAATATTTTCTCCAACTACAGTGGAATTAAACTAAAAATCAGGAGTAAACAGATAATTTGAAAAATGCTTTATGTAGGAAACTTATGCAAAATATTTCT